>NC_092349.1:80552402-80852402 GCF_963676685.1 Mytilus edulis
GGAGATAATTTTATTATACATGCAAAAAAGTTTGAAGTTATGCAAAATGCAGAGTATTTTCTCTTACATGCAGCTATCAAAGTTTATACTACAGTATAATAATTATATTATAACAAACATTTCTTCTAAGAAAAAGTGTTCTTTATTTTCTAAAACAAATAATTGTTCATTTTGATGTCAGTTTTTGGTCTTGATATTGAGATACATAATCATTTGTTCTGCATGAAACATAATGTAGATTTTCTACATCAATTTGAAAATTAAGAGTTATTTTATTTTTTGTTATATATTTTTTTTTTACGTTAAAGTGATATTGGAATAAATGCTATAAACAAATTTAAATACATACTGCCATAATTACACGGGGCAGGATTTGTTGATGGAGTGATTGCTGACAATGTAGTAATTTATTTGTCATATGACTCCTAGTGTTTAGTTTTGACATTATCTGTGATATTCTATATGTGATTTCAGTTGTATTTTGTTTTTTTTTTACTTTTATAATGTACACTAACAGCATTCTACCTGTTCTTGATTTTTAGCTCACCTGGCCCGAAGGGCCAAGTGAGATATTCCCATCACTTTGCGTCCGGCGTCCGTCGTCGTCGTCCGGCGTCCGGCGTCCGTCGTCCGTCGTCCGTCGTCGTCGTCCGTCGTCGTTTAACTTTTACAAAAATCTTCTCCTCTGAAACTACTGGGCCAAATTTAATCAAACTTGACCAAAATCATCATTGGGGTATCTAGTTTAAAAAATGTGTGGCGTGACCCGGTCAACCAACCAAGATGGCCGCCACGGCTAAAAATAGAACATAGGGGTAAAATGCAGTTTTTGCTTATAACTCAAAAACCAAAGCATTTAGAGCAAATCTGACATGGGGAAATATGTTTATCAGGTCAAGATCTATCTGCCCTGAAATTTTCAGATGAATCGGTCAACCTGTTGTTGGGTTGCTGCCCCTGAATTGGTCATTTTGAGGAAATTTTGCTGTTTTTGGTTATTATCTTGAATATTATTATAGATAGAGATAAGCTGTAAACAGCAATAATGTTTGGCAAAGTTAGATTTACAAGTAAGTCAACATGACCGAAATGGTCAGTTGACCCCTTTAGGAGTTATTGCCCTTTATAGTCAATTTTTAACCATTTTTCATAAATCTAAGTAATCTTTTACAAAAATCTTCTCCTCTGAAACTACTGGGCCAAATTAATCCAAACTTGGCCACAATCATCATTGGGGTATCTAGTTTAAAAAATGTGTGGCGTGACCCGGTCAACCAACCAAGATGGCCGCCACGGCTAAAAATAGAACATAGGGGTAAAATGCAGTTTTTGGCTTATAACTCAAAAACCAAAGCATTTAGAGCAAATCTGATGTGGGGTTAAAATGTTTATCAGGTCAAGATCTATCTGCCCTGAAATTTTCAGATGAATCGGTCAACCTGTTGTTGGGTTGCTGCCCCTGAATTGGTAATTTTGAGGAAATTTTGCCGTTTTTGGTTATTATCTTGAATATTATTATAGATAGAGATAAACTGTAAACAGCAATAATGTTCAGCAAAGTAAGATTTACAAATAAGTCAACATGACGGAAATGGTCAGTTGACCCCTTTAGGAGTTATTGCCCTTTATAGTCAATTTTTAACCATTTTTCGTAAATCTTAGTTATCTTTTACAAAAATCTTCTCCTCTGAAACTACTGGGCCAAATTAAATCAAACTTGGCCACAATCATCTTTGAGGTACCTTGTTTGAAAAATGTGTCCAATGACCTGGCCATCCAACCAAGATGGCCACCACGGCTAAAAATAGAACAGGGGTAAAATGTAGTTTTTTGCTTACAACTCTGAAACCAAATCATTTAGAGGAAATCTGACAAGGAGTTTAATTGTTAATCAAGTCAATATATATCTGCCCTGAAATATTCAAATGAATTGGACAACCTGTTGTTGGGTTGCTGCCCTCCAATTGGTAATTTTTAAAGAAATTTTGCTGTTTTTGGTTATTATCTTGAATACTATTATAGATAGCGATAAACTGTAAACAGCGATAATGTTCATCAAAGTAAGATCTACAAATAAGTCCACATGACCTAAATGGTCAATTGACCCCTTAAGGAGTTATTGCCCTTTATAGTCAATTTTTAACAATTTTCATTAATTTGGTAAATTTATGTAAATTTTTACCAAATATTTTTCTCACTTACTAATGGGCAAAGTTCATTATAGATATAATTGTAAGAAGCAAGAATGTTCAGTAAAGTAAGAACTTCAAACACATCACCATCACCAAAATACAATTTTGTCATGAATCCATTTGTGTCCTTTGTTAAATATGCACATAGACCAAGGTGAGCGACACAGGCTCTTTAGAGCCTCTAGTATACCACTGTTGGCAAAATTATTCATTTATTAGATTTTATCCACTAAAATTTGGTAAATTATTCTTTTTTAGCAATTTAAAATGTGTGTATATTTTCCACTTGTTATAACATAAAAACAATTATAATTTCTATAGTTATGCACATCATATGGCCAAAATTTACTCCAGCATTGAAACCATTATAAGAGAATGATACAACTGCCATATTCTTTAACAGTGTTGTAAGAAAAAACGTATGCCTTAAATAGTATGCCAAATATAATTCATTATTATATGTTTATTGTTGAATGTTGAAGTATCAGATTTTATTAAATATGAAAAAACATTATCTGTTCTGTTTTGTATTTGTCTTGCAAAATTATTCAATACATTGTACCTTATGATTTATTGATAACAGGCTCAAAAATTTATAAAAGGCTCAGATTCTCCCATTCTTAAAATAATTTTCAAAAATAAAATCCATTAGATTAAAGCTTGTTCAATTCAAATAGTTCTCTTGAAAACAGTCATTCTTATTTGCAGTCATTTATGAGGATAGTTTTATTGCCATTGAATACCACAAATCATTATCCAACTAGGGTAGAACCACAAGTATTGTTTGTATTAATGTTTCAAAATGTTTATTAAAATCAAAAACAATTTCACAATAGCATTCTTTTTACAGATTTTATTGCCTTGATAACTTAGTATTAACAGTTATCTTCTAAAGAAATATTTTTCACTCATATTTGGTTAAAGAGAACATAAAGTTTCAAGAAGTTAATTTAGGAAACAAGCATTATGACAGTTTCTGTCTACTCAGCTGCCTTAACTCCAAATTTAACTTTTATAGGATATAAAGACCAGACATATCTCTGTGTGAACAGTTTATTGACAATTTTAAGTCTAGTATATCTTAGATGCCATAAGCAATACATCAACTACATTTAATGTATTGAATGGTTGTAAAGTGCACATGTCAGTCTGGCAAAGTTAATCTAGCATGGTTCATTGGCAGAAGTTTAGTTTTTGTGGTAATGTTCAGTTCCCAGATCCAATAAGCACTAGGTTAATTAAATCTTTATCTGCTGTATGTGATCAAATTCCGGCAGTATTTATCTGACCTTTATATTTTCCTGGTTCATTGGTCGGTGGTTGTTTTTTCGTGTGTAAGATATCTCAAATACTTTCAGCAATAGGTCATCTAATTTTGAATATGGAATGATTGTGACGTTCTGTATCTGTATGTATACGTTGAAGACACTAATTCTGGCTTTTACTCAACGGGAGAGAGAGAGACACCTATTGGCGGTGTTGGAGAGCAGCCTTGAAGCTCTCAACTGTATCTGCGCATACAGTACGGTCTTCCAGTTGGTTCCAGTGTAGTATGCTCTTGACAAAGAAAGAGTTCTTATATGGATCGGTGTTGCTAGAAATAGTTTCTAGTGCCTTCGTATTGTTCTTCACTGAATTTGTCACTATATTGGCACTTACACAATTGTCAAATGTTTTAGGTTTCATTTTTCTCTTCGGTTGACTTTTAACAAGAAAATCTTCGGGATTAATAGCTGGGACCAACCCCTCAATCACTTTGTACAGAAATACCAGCCGTTGACTTGTTCTTCTCGTTTGTAGGTTGTCTAGTTCTAACTCGGGTAGCATTTTGGTGACCGACCTCTCTTCTCTAGACCTATAGTCACCTGTAATGAATCTAGCTGATCTGCGTTGTATTCTTTCCAATTGATTTATATCATGTTGTGTATATGGGTCCCATATTATGGCACCATATTCCATAGTTGATCGTACTAATGATATATATGTTGTCTTTTTGCAATCTTTTGGGAAGAAGCGTAGATTTCTTCTTAGAAAGCCGAGTGTCGAATTGTCTTTCTTGGCTATATGTAAGATAATATTGCGTGGTCCAATTTAGGTCTTCTGATATTATTTAGCGTAGGTATGGGTTGTGTTGGACTTGTTGTAGTACATGTCCGTCTAGGCTGTACATCTTCTGGCTTTTGTTCTTAAGGCTAAGTATATATCACTTCTTTGCATTGAAGCGCATGCCCTAGGTATTGGCCCATACATCTGGGTTTTGGAAGTCTCGCTGTAGGAGTGTGTGGTCATGTTGGATATTTATGTTCCTGTACAGGAGGCAGTCATCTGCGAAAAGTCTGCACGATGATTGTACGGCATCTGGAAGGTCGTTAATGAGGCAGAGAAAGAGAAGGGGTCCTAGTACTGTACCTTGTGGTACACCGGAGTCAACTGAAGCTTCTTCTGACTCCTCCCCATCTACGACAGCTTTCATTTTCCTTTGGGTTAGGAACACTTCCAACCATTTGTTCAGTGGTCCTCTTATACCGTATTCATTCATTTTGTGCAGCAGTTTGTTGTGTGGCACAGTGTCAAATGCTTTGGAGAAGTCCAGGATAGCTACACCAATTTGTTTTCCTGCGTCAAAGGCTTTCATGAAGTCATGTAGTGTGACTAGCAGTTGGGTTTCACAGGAATATCCTGGCCTGAAGCCATGGTTTAGTGATGTAAGTATTATGTGCTTCTCTAGATGTTTAAGTATATGTCTACAGATAATATGTTCCAGTAGCTTGCATGGTACAGATGTTAGTGATACTGGTCTGTAGTTTTGTGGTGCATGTTTATCTCCCTTTTTGAAGACACTTGATAAATTTGCGTTTAGCCAGTCTCTTGGTAGTGTACCAGTGTTGGATGATTTTTTGGAATATCATTGTAAGTTGTTTTGAGCATTCTTTCAATATAAGGTTTGGTATGCCGTCTGGTCCTGATGCCTTGGATGTATTCAATTTTTTCAGCAGCTTTTCGACTCCTTCTGATCTTATGTCTAAAGGAGGTATTGTGCTTTTTATATGCTTTGATGTTGCTGGCAGAGTTTTGTCTTTATCTCTTGTGAATATTGAACTGAATTGTTTAATCAGTAATTCTGCTTTCCCTTTGCTGTCATTGATTAGGTGTCCATTGCTTTTAAGGGGTGTTATTCCTATGTTGTCCTGTTTTCTTGATTTAACATATTTCCAGAAGGGTTTTGAGTTGTTGTTTTCTAGCCCTTCTAGGATTGTGGTGTTGATGTAGTTATACTCAGCTTTCCTGATTTGCCTCTTACATTCTTTTTGAAAATGTCTATAGTTGGTCCAGTTGTTAGTTTTCTTTGCCTGTTGATATAGCCTTGTTTTCTTTTTAAACATTTTCCTGGTTTTATGATTGATTCAGGGTAGACTGTTTTTAGATCGGATGAGTTTTGATGGTATATGGCTGTCAAGGTTCGAATAGAGGTCTGTCTTGAACTTGTCCCATAGTTCCTGTACTGTGGCGCCTATGTGGTATTTCAATGATGTTGGTTGAAAGGATAGTCAGGTCTTTGTGTAGATCTTCCCATTTTGCTTTGGAGTATATATAGCATTTGCGTGGCTTCTTACTCTAATAATGTGGGTTTGTGTCGCAGTCTGTTACAATCATATTGTGGTCAGATATTCATGGAGCATTAGAAGATGTTTTAATAAGTGACGGGTTTGAAGTCGGTACTGTGTCCAGTAAGTTAATTATTGCCTCTTGTTGGTGTTTCGTGTATCTGTGTTAGTGAATGTGATATGATAACTTCCATTAGGGATATTTGGATTCCCTTTTCTTGTGAATTTTGGTTTACTAACATGGTGTTCCAGTTTATGTCTGGGCAGTTGAAATCTCCAGTTAGCATGGTGGTTTGATTTTTGTTTAAAATATGGTCTAATGATTTATCTAATTCCTTTATGTGTTCCATATTACGGTGTGGCATATAGAATGAGCCTATTGTGAGATCTCTTTTGTCTTTCAGTTGTATCTTTACCCATTCTATCTCACATTTTGTTACAAACTCTGGTTTTTCAATTGCAATAATGTGTCGTTTTGTACAAGAATGAAAACACCGCCTCCCAGTGTACCTCGATCATTTCTGTGGGCTGTGTAGTTTTCTGGAAAAACTTCAATAGATTTAATTGCATCTTTAGTTGGTTTTTTTCCAGGATGTTCTCCTTTCAACCATGTCAGGCTTGATGTAGTTGACTGCAGCTGAAAATTCAGATGTCTTGTCCTTGATGCTTCTACAGTTCAGTGTAAGGATTCTTAAGTTTTGTTTCTTTGGTATATTGAATACTTTGCTGCTGTTTGTTCTGTTTTTGCTTTTATTACTCTTTGATGTGTTGTTATTCATTGAATTATTTCCCTTTGGGCTGCTGGCTTTTAGTGGACTGAATGCATTTGACGTAATTGATTCAAATGTGCTGTTGTTGGTTAAAGGATCATAATAGTTTGAAGTGTTCAATTCGTAATTATGAAAAGTGAAATTAGGAACGTTGATGCTTTCACATTTACAACATAGCCAGTGTACATTAGATCTTTGCAGTAGGTCGTAGTCTGCACATCATAATTCTATACATGTTTTGTGATGCCAGATGTGACAGTCGCCACAACATACTCCTTTGCAGTTCCATGTGACTGGGTGTTCACAAAGTCCACATGGGTAGATACTTTGTTGTTTTGTTCTTGGTCCAGGGTTTTGCTCTATGTCCCCTGCAAGGAGGAGAATAAGTATGACCATTGCATAGTTCTTATTCGACTTAACAGGTAGTGTCATTGGTTTACGGCCTGATAATGACCATTTGTTGTTTAATAGATTTGTAAGTATGTGACGATGGTCCCATGATTTTTCATTGAAGATGGATTGCCCAATGTCATATATCAGAGTCACTGCTATAATCAAAGTAAATATTTTCATCTTGTATGATATTCTGTGAGTATCAAGCTTTTATAAATGTTGGGTTACTGTTGATGTCTTCAGTTTAGTTCATAAGAGCCCGTGCTGACTGAAACACAACAACAGCAATTACCAACAGTTAAGTTAAGCTTGCACAGTGATCTTCTTTAACCAGGTTTTCGCTAATAGGTTGTCTGTGTGGATTCCGTCAGCGTATAAGTTATAGTTATATGATGTTTGTTGATGTTCTATGGTCTCCTTTTTTATATTTAGATTTTGTCTGTAAATCGTTTGAAAATTTTGGAGAGTGACTATTTATGCTGGTATTTAGTTCTTTGATTTTGAAGTTTAGTCTGATGACTTGATCTGCAAGTATGTTGTTCTGTTCTTTAAATTCTTCAGGTATTTTGTGTTTAAGATGGCAGTTCCAGCGGTAGATTGAGTATACCGGTGTTTCAAGTATTGTTATTTTGCAGTTATCGTATTGTTGGACTAATTCAATAATTTTATTGTAGTAATCTATCAGATGATTTATAGTTTCATCAGTGTAGGTGTTGATTGAAATATATTTCTTGTTATAAGATGTTAGGTCACAAGTGCCTAGCCAGACATATATCCATATAGCTCCTAATTCTCTAGTTTTAATATTTAGGGTTGTTTGTAGTCATTTAAGTCGGTCGACTATTTTAGCGCCACTCTTGCACCACCAGATAACTTCTTTTTCTACTGTGTGGGATCTTTTTACATGGTTTTTGAGCCAATTTCATTTACTGTCCGAAAATACTACAGGTGTATATTTCTTTTTGGTAGTTTGCTGTTCCTTGATGATGTTCAGGACTTTTACCAGTTTAGAGTTTGACATTTGCTAGTTGACAGTTGTTTCTTTTGTTAGGTTCTGTACAAAGCGATATATTTGGATGATTTACCAGATAATTAATTTAATGCACCATAATTACTTTTTACGGTTCCGTGATAAATAATATTTTTTTTTTTTTTTTTTGTAAACAAAGATGGCGGATGAAAATTTCGCTCACAGTTCAAGTTCAAGTAAATGTGACAATTAAATTAAATGCACACTTTTAAATCGGTATCAATGGTGCGTATCAATGTTTTGAAGTGTTTTGGTATGAAAAATGTTCAAATGCAATGTATATTCCTGATAATATCTCTATTTTTCTTCTTTCTTCGTCGCGATTGGAAGATTCAGTGGCAACGTCCTTTCTCTGGTACTATAAGCGATAGGTAAACTGTATTTTGTTTATGAAACGATTTACAGGTGTTCACAATTTGATGGGGTAAATCCGATCTTGACCTTATGTTCATGTTCATTGGGCAATAGTAAGGTTTTATGATCATGTCTATATCTGAAATACTTAAATGAAAATAACTTTTTATGGTGTGTCTGGCATGGCTCATAAGCTGACATTGACTTCATTTTCCGTATTGCTTTAATCAACAATCTGATACTATAAGATCCTATAAATAAAGGCAACAGTAGTATACCGCTGTTCAAAACTCGTAAATCCATGGACAAAAAACAAAATCAGGGTAACAAACTAAAACTGAGGGAAACGCATTAAATATAAGAGGAGAACAACGACACAACATTAAAATGTAACACACACAGAAACGGACTAAGCATTAGACAAAATCCGATGAGCTATATATGTACTATATTTGTTGTATGGGATGATTCTGTCAGTAAATGTTCATTTCGTAGGGTTAACCTGACAACGGCATGACATTATGAAGTCGAGGCATTGTAGCGTGTATATTTCCATTGATGGCCTTCGGCTGTTTGGTCGGGTTTTAGTCTACTTGACACATTCCCCATTTTCATTCTTAATTTTACAATACATGTAATTGTTTCTCAGAATATTTTGTTCTGCTGGTGTTTTTTTTTTAAATTTAGATCTAATTTCACCCTTTTACTTATGGTAGCATGGTCATGTCCCATTTTCAAACTAGTTAACCTATTTTAAAGTTTTTTTTTAAAGCAGACAATTCTGTAACATGGGCGAAATTTACTTCAGTTGCGGATGTGCTATTTTATTTTATTTTAATGATTATATAGCTGATGAAATATTTGGACCACTGACAACATCAACTCTTCTTAATGGGAGACTACTGAAAATAAACTTATCATAAATACTAGATTTGAATTTTTTATTTACGCTAGACGCTTGTTTCGTCTACACTCGAATCCAAAAGAGTTAAAAAGGTCAAATAAAGTACGAAGTTGAAGAGCATTGAGGACCAAAATTCCTAAAAATTTTGCCAAATTTTGCTAAGGTAATCTATTCTTAAGACAGAAAAGCCTTGAATTTACTGCAGTTATATATTTTAGTTATGAAAGAGTCAAAAACTAGGTGTACTGAATAACTCATTATAGAAATAGCAAAAACAACTATCGGTTTTATAAATGAAACTGTCACACAGGAACCCAAACAGTCAATTCTTACGATAATTACTATGTTTTCGCCACATGTGCCTACTCATTTAAGCTAGCTTTGCGAATTAAGGTTGTCCTAGAAAAACTATGAAACTACATATTTGTTCAGTAGAAATTATGAATGCGTCAAATTAAGGGCATACGATACAGTTTTGATCCAATAATGTAAATTTAATGAAAATTTGCAATTAGGCTATTTTTTACCTGATTAAATCGAATATGTAATACAAATATACCTTTATGTGGTACATTTTGAGTACAATGAAGACAAAATTTCAGTTATTTGCTCAAAATTCGAATTTGTGGACGTATTTTTCCTTCCGTCAGAAATGCCTAACTTTTTTGTTTTAAGAAAACACAAGCTTTTTTTCTTATATTATTGGTAATTTCTCTTTTATATAAGTATCCTATAAATTTATGATTTTTTTGGTTTAGAAATAACTCAAATTTATCAAATGTTCACTAGTGTAGAAAAATACGTAATTTTGTGCTGTAAATATATCAATTTTCAAAAAAAAAAATTGCATTATTTACGATTTCATGAAAATTGGGACAATTATTTTCATATGTAATCGAATGTTATTTTAAAAAGGGGTCCATGAAGTTAAATCAGTTTGAATGTCAAAAAACAGTCGAAAATGCATCTTTCCTCGATATGTCACAGGTTGACGTCGCGAAAATAACATTTTACGTTAGTAACGTCATTACATCCCCTGTAACTGTATCGTATGTTCTTAAGAAAATACGTCTGTTTTATTTCAATTGATCTTGACTTAATTTTCATTGGTCGGCGAGCGCCATACAACTATTATGTTATTGTGATGCTGGCATTTTGAGTAATTGGATCCCTATATGTGTGTTGGATTCATGCAAGACATGCAAGGTCTAGATGTCCATCAGACAGAATTCAACTGACCTCCACCTCATTTAATGGAACAGTTATCAAGGTGAGTTTTTTGGTTAGATTCGTACCTTAAATGTTATTATCAGTAGGTCAATTATGTTTGGTGTTTGGAATAATTGTAAAAGAAGGACGAAAGATACCAAAGTGACAGTAAAACTCATAAATCGAAAATAAACTGACAACACCTTGGCTAAAAATGAAAAAGACAAAAAGACAAACAATAGTACACATGACACAACATAGAAAACTTAAGAATAAGCAACACGAACCTCACCAAAAACTAGTGATGATCTCATGTGCTCCGGAAGGGTAGGCAGATCCTGCTTCAAATGAGGCACTCGCCGTGTTACTTATGTGATAACAAATCCAGTAAATAGTCTAATTCGGTAGATCACATCCATGAAAGGGAAGGGGATTGTAGGTACGACGTAAGGAACATATCCGATATCACTTGTGAAACGGTTATTACATAACGGTCAACCAGCTCAAGATGGAGTCTGAAAAATTTACGAAGGGATAATTTTAACTTCACCATTTGGAACGCTTGGTTTAATAGCTTCCTTGTGAGCAGCAACCCTCTAGCAAGAAAATCATGACAGGAAATGCAAGCACGGGAATATCGTATCACTTAGGAGATATATACCCCGTATGCAGGTGCTGCTGGAATGTTGCTACTTAGAAATGGAAAGTTCATAATTGGAAAGCTGAAATCATCTCTTTTGTCGTAAAGTTTTGTTTTCAACCGACCCTCATTGCCAATTTCTAGATGTATGTCAAGATATGAGGCCACTTTAACTGTATCTGTTGTATCCTTCATCTCTGGTTCGATGGGATAGATGCGTTCCACATAGTCACCAAATTTTGAATTATTCAGTGAAAGAACATCATCTTTATAGCGGAAAGTAGAGTTAAAGGATATTGCTAACTTCTTATCTTTCTTCCTTTATGAAGTCAGCCTCATAATAATAAAGAAACAAGTCGGCAAGAAGAGAGGTACAATTTGTTCCCATTGGAATGACGACAGTCTGTTGAAAAATACGTCCTTCGAACGTAACAAATATTTTGTCAATCAAGAAATCAAGCATCTTGTTAATGTCACTTTCAGAGAATTGTTTGTTTGAATCAGAGTGATCCTTTGCAAAGTAGGATTTATTCCTCCCTAAGACAAGATACTTGTATCTACGTTGGCCATTCTTTTTTTATGAAAAAATCAATACTAGCTCTTTCAATTTGTCATTTAGTTTGGAATGTGGAATACTTGTGTAAAGTGTAGAAAATTCAAATGTTTTAATACTATTACAAGATGAAAGAGAGTTAGATTGTATGTATTCTAAAAGATCTTTGGAAGTTTTTAGTATCAACATCTGATTCACTCCACCTATAGAATGGGCAGTTTCACTATAACTTTGAAGCCCGTCTTTGATTGCTGATAAAAAGATGTAAATAATTTAGAAAGAGGTTTCGTGGAGCACTTGGAAGACCCAGCAATATTCCGTTGTTTGTAAGGACACTTATGTAGTTTAGGTCTTCATCTTTGGTTGAAATTCCAATGGAGCATAGAACAGACCCATGATTATCCAGGATTCCCTCTTTGGTAAGTGTCGTGAGACAAACGTCTTTATAGCAGGTTTAGTTTGAACTTGACCTCATTTTCCTAATGTTCCTGATTCATTAGTTAAGGTATTTTTTTATACTAAATTCTATTAGCAATAAACCAAAACCTTTTAGTATATGCATTGCTTGTCAAGTGTACAAGTCTGTCTGGTAGAATTGTATTTTTCAAGGTTAAAAGGCAGCTCAAAAGGTATAACATAAATACTGAGCTCCAAGGTTAATTCCGGTAGAGAAGGTCCATAAAACATCAACGTTAAAAATCAACAGAACGAGAAAAAACAAATGTAACATTCCATTTCTTTGTATAGGCATTTCTGAAGAAATTGTTTAATTAAACCAACTAGCTGAACCTCCTACCTATTTGACAGTTTGATTTGTTTTTTTGACAAAATTTGGTGAACAACCCGAAAAGGCATAACAGGTAAATATGGGACAATAATTTGGATCTAGTAGTCAAATTTAAAAATGTTAAGATACTAACAAAAACTGACTTAAACATTCTAATAAAGATACAAATAAATCGAAGAGGGCAACACAAAACGTGTTGTTGTTGAGAGTATTTTGACAAAGGTGCCAACGATAAAATTTTTGCAGTTGAAAATGTAGTCATGGCAAAGTTCGTTTCTCAGATCCATACTAATAATATGAGCAAAAGGATAATATTTGTGTTGTATAGCATGACTGCGATTTGATCATGTCTATCTGATAGAGTATATCTGATTTACACGGTTTGTTTGTCAAATATGTTTTTCTTGGTTGGGTCTGTTTCGTAGATACCATAAACCATTGGTTAACTTTATATTGGTGTGTGGGATGATTGCAATGCGAACATGATCGTTTGATAATTGATAACTGATAATGTGATTTTATGTAATAATTGATATATAAGATTTTTCACCTAGACTTTCAATATAAATTTAGTCATGATCGGAAGAGAAGGTGCCACATTTCAGACTGTGCAATTTTGAAATATAGTTTAGATTTTACAAAATTAAGGATTTGATTTGAAAAAAGTAATGATCTCCGTTATTCATTTTCTCGATTCCTTTTCCTGATTTAGTTTTATCTTAAGCCTGTTTGGTTATTTCAGATTTCAACGTTTTTATACGATATTGGCTTTTCCTCCTTTTGTAATCCGGAATCATTCGGAACAAAATTGATATTTCAAATACAAATCTTGAAATAAAATTGATCCCGTTAATGTTTTAACAGTCTCTGATGGTATAACCAGACCATGGGCTTAGTATTTTGGATTTATCAATTTTGTGCAGTAAAATTGGTTCCTCAAAATCGATTGCAGTCATTCTATTTATATCAAAACAAAAACTATTCCACTCATAGATTGCATCAATACTATTTTTATCAAAACAACGTTTTATTGACTCAAAAATGTTCAACTAGAATATTTTTGAAAAGCAGAGGACATAACATTACTTGTATAGGACATGAAGTGAAGAGTTTTGAAAACCTTCAAAATAAAATAACTTACGGTAAGAAAAACGCTTTCCAATTTTAACTTTCACAATTACTACATAGCAATTAGTACTATGACTTCCCAAAACTATTTCCAGTTAATGTTGATTTTCTGTAAAATACGTTTTCTCAACTGGATTACAGAAGGATACTAACTATGATATCCATAACATATATATATATATATAAAGTTATTATTATACAGTGTCAATCGATGCTAAATACTCATGATAATGTTTTGAAAACGCTTTAACAAGTGTACCGAATATTTCTTTTCAACTATTCAACGTCTGTGATATGATTTAGAGTTTTGAATATTTTTGACTTCAAAATTCATCAATAAGATATTGATAAACAAAATGCAAATCCAGTGCAATAAAATGTGTACTGTGAATGTTTGTTCAGGGAGCAAAAAAAATATAGTGGAGTGAAAACATGAGCCCAAAATTTGTACGTGTCAAGTCAGGGCACCATGTTTAGCAAATCTAAAGCCCCAATATCTAGACTAATATAATCACGTATGTCGTGATAACAAACAAGACACAATATCTATACAACTATTTCAGTAAAGATGCAATACAAATACAAAGCTGAACCTTTGTTCATTTACTTTTGGAGTTGTTTTTTATATTCTAAATTACGAAGACTGTAGTTATATCTTCTCATTGAATTGACAATATACTTTTATTTCGATTTCATCCCTCTTTACATAATGAAACTATTAAAGTAATAACTAACACAATACACGGTCGAGATGAACAGTAATAATCTCTTGACTCTGTTATGTTTCGTGCAACATTAATCAAATCACATGCTTCTAACCAACCAGTAGTGTAAGACCAAATAATCTCAATCGACCTCTAGTTATTATAGCATATCAAGCATTTTCTAAAAATAAATATATCTAATTTAAATAGACTTTCCATAACATCTAAAAATAATATAAGAAATAACAATAGCTGTTTGGGTTAACCTGATAGTGGATAGGCCAGTACCTGATAGTGGATAGGCCAGTATTATATTATATATTATTCCCAATTGTAAAGCTAGGAATGGAAAATGAAAGGTAAGATTATAGCTGTTTTCAACACGTTCTGATTCTATATATATAGACAAACATTGATCTATGACATCTATTTAGCCGCAATTTTTATAGTGTGTTATTTCTTTTATTAAAGGTATCTTGTTTGGAATATATTTCTGTGAGCTTTCTTTTGATACAAAAATAAGAAGATGTAGTATGATTGCTAATGAGACAACTACCCATCAAAGTTCAAATAAAGTGGGTTTCAGCAATTAAAGGCAACCAACCGTACGGCCTTCATGTTGATTTAAACTTTTTTTTTACTATGAAATAAATCATAAAATATAATAGAATACAGTATACATGGTATACACAAATAATATCCAGAAGCAAGCAACATTGCTTATTCTTATCTGTCTCTCTTGTAATGTTATTGTATCATTTTGTGTTTTTTTTTTTATGATATATAGTTAATCAAGGAAAAACCCACACTTGTGAATGTTTCCTCTAATGTAAAACCTACATTTCCAAAACACAGTAACGTTCATCCGCTTGAAAACCTGTAAATTTTGAGGAAGATATAAACGCTTTCTACTGATTATTTGGACTAGAGAGGTAACATTGTTATTATTAATTTTATATGATTGACTTACACATTTTATTTGTCATCGTAGGTTTTAAAATACATGAGAAAATAATTAGGAAAATTGGAAACACGGATTAAAAAAACTGACATATGACTTGTTAGAACTAATATCTGAAATGTCAAGACCGTTAGGTTTATAATTTGAAAAGAATTCGTTTAGTTGTACAGATGCTGAAAAAGCAGGATTTTGCGCTATGCCAAATTGTTTGTATCTACAATCTCGCAAGACCAGGCATCTTTATTCAGATGAACAAACTGCCATACATGTCTAGTTGTATAACAAACATTAGAAAAACAAAAATACCAAGAAAAATTCAAAACGTAAAGTCGCTTAATCAAATGGAACAAAAGCTCAAACACATCAAATCATATTTCTGACTTTGTACAGATATTTTCTCAGAAATAAAAAAAATAGTCAATTGGAGTACTCATAAAAATTATAATCAAAGATCGTGTATTTGTGGTAACGAAATAATAATATTTTCCTAGCTACTGATCGATTACGTTCATTGAAATTTAAAACATCTCAACTCATTTTACAAATACAATTACAAAATCCATAGAACAAAAAGATGGTAAATGAGTTTTTTGCAGGTTTTTTTTTTTGTGTGTGTTTCAGTATCTTTTTTTTTTGTCTCTTTTTGATTTTGATGTCCTTGTTCCTTAAAAAAAAAATCGTGAAACTGAAATCGATATCATTTGTTTATTTTGCTTCATATGTTCTCTCCCCCCTTTATTGATAAAATATGCTACATATGAATAAAAAAAAACACCTCTATTTTGTGCTGTAGTGAATAGTTGTCTTATATGTGATATTTGCGAATCATGAGTGGAAATATAGAGCCACTTGCTTAAATAATTTTACAAACTTTCAACTGTGTACATATACACATATACTGCTGATGCTACCACAACGTTTGTTACGTTAAAACAATATGCCATTATACGTTTTCAAAATATCAAGTTTTTTATAAGCATCGATTGTAGACATATGCTTTCATTCAAAAACATATCCATCTATTTCAATGATGTTTTATTGATTGCATTTTTTTAAAAGTATAAATGCTACACATTTTATTTACGTTTAGTTATATTTAAATGGTGGTAAAAGAGTTGTAAATTTGACCGAAGCACCTGAGGATTTGGGTTGTGATCATGTAACTCAGTCTTAAGTTATCATGGTCATGTTTTGTAGACCGTTCTTTTACTTTATGTTATATTTACATAACTTTGTTCTACTTATGGTCTTTGCATTGCTTCATTGGTTTTTTTTCTGCCTCCATTTGATCTATTGGAAAACTTTCAGTTAATTCAAGAAAATAGTAATGGGAATTTCCGTGAATGTTTTAAATAATTTTAAAAGACTATGTTATACATACCTGAACAAATGACAATAATAGTAAACGGAACAATGATTGACATTGTATGTTTACCTGTATATAAGTAGATGTTAATATATCACGTTACATATAATATTCCTTTTGAAAACCTATGTGTTTCATTTACATAACTTTGTATGCATATTCTTCTACTTATGGTCTTTGCATTGCTTCATTGGGTTTTTTTCTGCCTCCATTTGATCTGTTGGAAAACTTTCAGTTAATTAAAGAAAATAGTAATGGGAATTTCCGTGAATGTTTTAAATAATTTTAAAAGTCTATGTTATACATACCTGAACAAATGACAATAATAGTAAACGGAACAATGATTGACATTGTATGTTTACCTGTATATAATTAGATGTTAATATATCACGTTACATATAATATTCCTTTTTGAAAACCTATGTGTTTCATTTTAGATCTTGTAATTTCGAAAGTGACGGGGATTTTATTTTACAATCCTTGTCCTGCTTTGATATTCCTTTAGTTTTTTGTTTGCTTCTATTTTGTTTTGTTATTTCATTGTTTGAATTTGTCTATAGTATGTATATTTTCAGTAGTACAACTAAAAAATCAAAGGAACTGTGAATGTTTTGGCCTGAACTTGTTTCTCATTTGAAAATTATGAAGGTTTTGTCTATTCTTAAATATAATTAATATTTATAGGACGTATAAATCTGAAGCGTTTTCAAGTTAAAACTTATCGAAAGATTAAAAAGATAAAGCATGACATGGAATGTATATCAATGACAATTGTGTTTTCCTCTTTTCGGCACATATATACGTACTTTAACTTCCATTGGTTATTTTGTATGCATGGTTCGAAATCTTTTTCCGAGTTAATCCGGGGATCTATTACTTCAGAAATAAAGCTACACCTGTAATTTCATATAATAACATCAGGTCTATTGCATCTAAGATTATCAACCATAAGAGGGTTTTACAGGCCTTTAACCTCTGGATTTCTACTGTGCATAGTCAAAATACTATTAAAGTTTAGCTGGTCATGGTGTTACGGGCCACAGAGGCATCGTTAACAATGAACAGCTAAGGGAGTTGTTGACCGAGGGGCCAAATTACAGAAATCCCAAGCCACTCTTCTGGACAAAGAACTTCAGATTCTTGATGGAAGCAGTTGAGAACTATCATAAAAAACTACTAAAACTCAAACCAGACGAATCAGAACTGGACACTTTGTCTGAATGGGTCAAAGCTATTCAAGCATGCAATCCTAAGCGAATTCAGAAACTACGATCTATAATGAGCACATGGATGTCTAACCCATTCATCCATTGTGGATGCTTTATCCTCTATTCATGACAAAAATGTCCTTGTTCTTGCAGATAAAGCCTCAAATAATATTGTCTTCGTATGTTAAAACCATTATTTGCATTGTCTCACAAAAGAGCTTGGAATAAACAGCACAACTGGTATTCCTTCATGTCCTTTGACATCATATACAAAGGATGAAATTTTATAAAATCAGAAATCTGTCGGTATTTCATTTGGTATAAACATCAAAGAAAATGACGAAAATCTCCCGTCAACATATTGGATACCAAAACTTCATAAAACTCCGTGTAAAGATTGATACAAAGTTAATCATCTGTCTGAAGAAATTATTACTATTCTTTCCACAGTAAAATATATTCTTCAAAAAATATTATGATGCGATAAATTCAAACAGTGGTGTCAATCAGATGTGGATTCTCAGAATTCTAAAGATCTAATGAAAAATTTCAGATCTCAATCTCTGCAATTTTGCAGCAACATTTTAAAAGACCTTTGATTTGTCTCCGCGTTACACTTCTATTTCTCATGCTCGATTGAAAGATCGACTTCACTATCTCATTAAAAAGAGCTTTTTCTATAAAAATGGGAATCACAGATATCAAGTTCTTATTGTGGGTTATAAAATTTCTAATTTTGTGAAGAAGCACACTGATTCTTTCAGATAATATAGGGCAGGTGATAATGTCAAAATGATGGATTTTTAAATCGGCATTTTTTTTATTTTTTTAGTTTGGAGGATTGATATTTCAACAAACAGTCGGTATTCCAATGAGTATTAATTGTGCACCCCTTTCTAGCCGACTTGTTTTTGTAGTCGAATGAAGCAGAATTCATTCAAAACCTTCCAAAAAAGACAATAAGAAATAACAACTTGCAAAGTTCTTTAATTTTATTTTCAGATATAGTAATGATGTCCTATCTCTGAATAACCTTTATTTCAGTCAGTACTTGCATCTCATATATCCTAGTGAACTTGAAATTTAGAATTCCACTTATACAAGAATGATTGATTTATACCTAGATCTTTCATCAATATTGGCACATATGGACGACTTCACATTAAAGTCAATAACAAACGGGTTCAATTTCCCATTTCTCTGCACTATTCCGACTTTATATACAGAAGTGTGCTCCTTACGCAGAAACTGCTCCAACAGATTTATGAGGACAGATTAGAAAATAAAAATACATAAATTTTATAGACAACATCCAGAATTGGTTGATCTGTGTCAAAACTAACTAATGACATTTTTACCACGTCTAATATTGTGGGTTTTCGTCTTTTCGTACAGTTTTCTTTGTCTATGTTGTCTGTTTGCTAAGTACCGAAAGTGACCTATTCCCGAATATGACAGTTATACCGAGAGTGAATTTACATTGCTATATGACGTGTCTCAGTATTTTGTACATCCAACATATCCAGAAATCAACGCCACTTTGCTTATTTGAATATTATACTAAAGAAATCGGATACGGGTCACGGAAATTACATTAAAATGATAGGGAATTTTGAAAAAATGTCTGTTGTAATTTTAATTTAAGTGATAGACAGGTTGCCGGGGCAGAAAATGAATATACACAACAATATACACCATTTAAACGAAACATAATGACTGTTGTTGCAAAAATACAGGTTCCTGAGCTATTTTAAAAATCGAAGCGAGAGGCTTTTAACATTGCAGTGTAAAATACAGGCTAAAATGGCTGAAACGTCAAATTTGCAAACTTCGTGTTGAAAATTGGCTTACAAGGTCATTACAAAAACAGGTTGCCGGGGTGAAATATGAAACTTGAATTTCCAAAGAATAAGCAAGTCCAAACCTTGTATGTGTAGTCATTGAACTTTAGGTTCCCACGTAAAATTAAAATGTCACTATTTCAAGATGAATAAACTCACGAAAGCACGAAAAATTCACTAAATTCGCGTTCATTGTTTTGATTTTGACCGCCTGACAACTTTACGGAAATATCAAAGTGATTGTAAATAAGGACTCTCTGACGGGCAACTTATAATATCCGTGTTTTAAAGATTTTAATGATATCAAGCCTATCAAGACAGTCCAGTTCAAAGTACTATCACGTGGTACAATTCTCATTTACATATTATGAATATTAATTAGCAAAACCACTACTAATTTCTGGCTATGATATTCATGTATTTTTTTTTTATGTTTTTGATATAAATTCGGTTGAATTATGTTATGTCATACTGTTTGTTGTCAAAATAATAATAAAATTTCTTTTCAATACCAGCCTTTTCATCTTTTCCCGAATATGACTGTGAATTTGCGCTGCTGTGCGGCATGTTTCGGTGTTTTTACATCCTACATTCATAGATTTATTTTTTATGTTTTTATAATGGTTCCGTTTGGATAATCTGTTGTCTTATCGTTTGCAGTTCGAATAATTATACGATTGCCTTTCCATACCATTATTGTTATGAAAATTATTCGAGATTATATGTAAGTTACGTAATAAAGCGCGTAACTTTTTTTATATGCTGTGTTTTTTGTCCTTGATGGAATTTCTTAGTTGTAGTTCTGTGGTTTGTAAGTTGTGTGACTATTATATTTTTTGTGTGTGTGTATTTCTTTGTTATGAATGTTATTGCATGTGTTTGTGCTGTATTTCTGCTACGCAGTGTTTTAGCGATATTTTTTAAACATTGTCATAAGGTGGGGGGTTTGGCATGCCATTAAACCAGGTTCAACCCACCATTTGTTTTAAATGTCCTGTACCTAGCCAGGAATATGGCAGTTCGTTTCTATGTGTGTTAGCTTTTGTTTTTGTTAAAGCAAAGAGATGAATAATGTCTCCCCTTTAGGAGGTTACATTACTCAGTAATTAACACACAATAAGAAGATGATAAAATGAAGTGTCATATCTCTGATTTAATTGTTTTTAGTCCTGCTTTAGATTATGTTGAAATTAATTTTGGTCTATTCATAGCTTCTGCGACCACGACCCTCAACAACGTTAAATCTAAAGTTGATAAGGATCTTTTGTTTGGGTTAAGTCTGAATATGTTACATCTAAATGCCATCTTGCCTTAAATGCTTAAATCAATAGATTTGCCTTCATTCAGTGTTTATTCATGATTATAAATGCTAACAATACAAGGCTTTCAATTATTGGTTAAACCCTTGCTTTTTATATATTGTATAAGTTTACCTAAAAACTTTTCTTCCAAATAAAAATCGTTTCAACAATAAAACATATGAGGATGAATAAATGCAGATTTTGTTTATTCATCATTGAGACTTCCACCAATAACGCACGGACGAGGATGACTTTTAACAACCTTGGCTACAAATGAAGGTTTTGCACAGACAGTCTATAGCACAAGTTACACACACATACATAAATATTTAATGATCAGCATACGTTATACTGTTGTCTCTTCAGTATTTCGATCTCCAGATCTCTCAAGAAGACAAATAGTTATGCATCAATTTATCAGGACTAACATTTTCTTTATTACTTGAAAATATCTTCCACTCATCAATTTTATCAATACCTTTTTATCAATAAAAAAGAGTGAATAGCAAACTATGGGACACAATGCAATAATTTTGTGAAACAATCCGAAATATAAAAGAAAAGTATGACAAAACACTAGCTTTTTATTGGTAGTTCCCCAAAGAGTTACATACAGTTTATCATTGATAATTGTATCAAACAAATCGTGAAATTCCCTAAATTAATGCCGTTTAATGTTGCTATTAATAAACTACTGTCTTGTAATAACAAAAATACCATCCATATACAATTTTCATCTATTTACATTTATAATCAGACATTTAAAACCCAAGTATGAATTCAAAATAGTTTCGGGAAATTTCTTCTCCTTAAATATAATCTTCACCTGTTTGTTTTGTATGAGGTCGCAACAGTAACAATCATATCAATGCATTTATAGTCTCTTTCTAAAAGAAATATTTGTCTATGGTAAAGAAATAAAGAATTCTGTGCGAGTGTAATTAGGAAGGATTTTAGTTCCTCCTTATTTCGAGTATACATATATTAGGTAAGTAGCAACCTTAATCATGCCAAATCTTGTTATGTCAATTTGTGTAAAGTGATTTTAACCAGTAAAAAATAATTAAAATTTGTGTTTGCAATGTGTTGATAATCTGTATCAAACATTTATAATAATAATACTTTATTCCGAAAGCAATACAGCTTATAGGATGCATATACACAATTTTACACCAATATACGAATTTTACAAGAGATATATAATATAGCATATATATTTAGCATGCTTAGATAAAGCAATCGAACAAATACAATGAAAAGATCAAATCAAATCTCCATGATAGGCAAACTTTTGCATCAAATGGAAAGTTTAAGTAAAAACTATAGCAATCCCGGAGTACAAATTCCGAATTAATGCCATCCCTTTTCTCGATCTGCGAGTCTACCTGTAGTGAAAAATCCATAACCATCGGATATGAAACTTCATTTTAGTCAACATGCATTACAATTCTGAGCCATAACTCCTCATTGTTCATTGGAATAGGTCATAAAAACCATTGTGCTTCTTACATATAACATGTGTTTTTAATGTCCTATTGAGTTTGGAATGTCATTTTGTACATCCAAAATTCATTAATGTATTTTTATGTTTCTGTTACGTTTTCGATTGAACAGTGTGTTATGTCTTATCGTTTGTAGTCCTAAAAGTTATAAAAATGCCTTTCAATACCATCATTGTCACGAAAATGTTTTAAACGAGTATTGTCAAAATAATTAGTATAAAGTTCGAGATCGCATTCTAAATACGTAAGCGCGTCACTGTTTTTGATATCCTATAGTGTCCGTCGTTGATGGAATATATTCGTTGTTGTTTGTATGTTGTGTCGACTATTATTGTATCAGTTTGTACATTTCCCTCTGATAAATGTTCTTTCGTGTGTTTGTGCTGTATTTCTGTAATAACATTAACGGTACCAACTTTTCTGCACCAGATGCGCATTTCGAAAATACATATCTCTTCAGTGATGCTCGTGGCCAATATATTTAAAATCCAAAGCTTATCTAAAAAGTGATGAGCTATAATTCAAAAGGTCTAAAAAGAATAGCCAAATCCGTGAAAGGAATCAGAGCTTTGCATGATGGAGATAAATTCCTGAATTCAACTGTAACGTAGAACTGCCATCTTAGCGGTATTTCGTAACATTGTCATAAAGGGGGAGGTTTGGCTAGCCGTAAAACCAGATTAAATCCACTATTTGTTCTTAAAATGTCACTTACCAAGTTAGGAATATGACAGTTGTTATCAAATAGTTCGTTTCTATGTTGTAGGTCGTTGATATTGGGATTATACGGAATCACTATCAGTGGAATAACTAACAATACATGAAAATGAACTGTACAAAATAAATAATTTCAGAGAAACATCTTAAACCAATGTTTTAGTTGATCGCCATTTTTAATCAGTATAATATGATTGGGAACACAAACTACCTTTTCCCTTGATATACCAGTTTACCTTCAGTGAAAGTTCAATAACCAACGTTATCAAAACTATTTAAGTCAAACGTATTACGATTTTCTTTACATTAAAATTCGCTGTTTATCTAAATAAACCGTTTTTTTTCTTTTATCAAGATCATACATACACATTAGTAAAAAAACAAAAACAAAATATGTATAATTATATTAACATGAGTTGTGAATGTCCTTATAAATTTTGAATGCCCTTTTGAGTTTTGGATGTCACCTTTGATATTTTCTATTTCTTTTTTAATTAGACAATATATTTTTTTCTTTTGTCCTTTTGATTTTAATAGTGCAGTCAGTATAAAAATAATAACAGATTTCTAAGTGGATGAAACCTAGATTATTTTTTATATTAAGTTATATAACCCAAAACTCATCCCCTAGTTTTTGGTGGGGTTCGTGTTGTTTATTCTTTAGTTTTCTATGTTGTGTCATGTGTACTATCGTTTTTCTGTTTGTCTTTTTCATTTTTAGCCATGGCGTTGTCAGTTTGTTTTAGATTTATGAGTTTGACTGTCCCTTTGGTATCTTTCGTCCCTCTTTTATATATTTAAAAATATCAGGTTGCACATACTATATTTTCGTATGCACAAAAAAGTTTTTTTTTTTATAAGATATAGAACCAATATTCGGGTAAGAAAAAGAAAAGCATATTTTAAATAGCATAGTTCTAAAGCATAACCGTACCTTTATAAATGAGTAAGATCTGTTTGAATAGTTTTGGTATCAAATGAAAGTGAAAGGGCTTTTGATGACTGTAGAATACTTGTTCAAAGAATCTTTTACAATAATAAACATCTAAAATTTAAATATGCTGGCACATTTTGATTGTTGCTCTGAACAGACAAACTTGTTTCACACAACGAAACATCCGCAGACCGTATAAGAATATATCATTTTTTTTTTAAACAGATCAGGATATAATCCGACAAAGATATGCTGTCATTTAAAAAAAAACTTAATACAAAATAGCTAAGAGTACCTAACATTATGGAATGTAGCACAGGTGCGTATTCCATATTATACATAAGATATTCCCAAAAATAGGTTTAATAAGTTTCCACACCTTTTGTTTGGAAGCGTTGGGCCAATCGGGGTATTACACCATTCAGATAAGGATTGGCAAAAAATGATTTCAAACAGACTTTGAATCCAAAATACAGAAATAGAAAGAGGAACTAAAATGACTATTTATTTAGATAATATTTAAACCTGTGCATTTTATAGGAATGTTTTATATCTACATTAAATATATAACTCCAATTTATAGAACCTACACTATGACGGAAGAATAAAGGTAGAATGATATTTCAGGTATTATTGACATATTATACCATGTATACGTGTTTAAAAGTAATCATTTATAAGGTACGTTGCGTGTGATTTGTGTGGTGTTTTTTTTTTTATTTTCTAATTTGAACTGTTCCTTCGTTTAGTTTTTATATTTTTGTTTACCTTGTACGTAAATCTAAAAATAAACCGGACATGTAACATGTGTAAATAGGGCATGTTTTCTGTAAAAATATCGTTTGATCGATCATCTTTTGTGGAAGTTTGTATATTCTGAAGAAAAATTACTTTCGTCATTGAAGGTAGCATAAACATGAAAACACTATTCCCCCCCCCCCCCCCCCCCCCCCCCCATCTAATTTTACTCTGAATAAGTAAAAATATTGCGAATACTATTTCTCATTATTTTTAAAACTACTATAATATGCGTAATTTTATTTTGTTTTGTGACACCTGGTTTAGAAATTGTATGATTTGTCTGAGGTAATACCACAGTTGTTAGAATGGGTTTTTTGTCAAGAAAACTAAAATTTGGAAATGCAATCTACATATTTATTGATTCATCAATGACTAACAAGCTTTTATGTTTTTGGGAAATATGATTTTCGTTTGTACTAGCTTACCATGCTTACCTACAAACCTTAACTATACGATCGATTTTGTATCAAACAACAGATACACTGGGATTTTATGTAAACATTGATGAATTAGTAGCTTGTTTATGGAAAATTTTAAAACATAACGAAATACTTTCGATTGTGTTGGATAGACCTAGTATAAGCTTTGCTCATTGTTGAAGGCCGTACGGTGACCTATAGCTGTTAATGTTTGTGTCATTTTGGTCTTTTGTGGATAGTTGTCTCATTGGCAATCATACCACATCTTCTTTTTTATATTAGATTCCAAACCGCTTTCAAAATATGAAATACTAGTATCGCAATTGCAACAATAAGAAAAGCTTTTACTTGTAACTTCACGATGATTTTCCCAACTTTTGCATATTTGCGAACTACATTATCCCATACTTCGGAATCGCTTTTAAAGTATCATTAGCTGTCAAAAGCGTGTACAGCGAAACATACTCATATTTTGTTTATAACATTATCAAAATGTAAATTTAAATAACAATTTACATTGCATTGGCCTGATATATACATCAATATTTCATGTTTATTTGAGTCGAGACGTCATCTGATTAAATATCAAGGTGACCTCCGTAGACTGCCGACAGTCATATTATCCTATATAAACATAAATATAGATATGAATAGCTATCAAACTCGTTCTTTTATATTTTTGTCAAGTTTTTATTTTATTTCATATTTTAGGTTAAAAGTGTAAATTAATCATCGTTTATTCTTATACAATTGATATTGACTTCTGTTTCGCTTTCAATGTTGACAATTTCTTTTTTTTAATAACGGAACATGCTTTACATTTTTCTATCTAAGGGGTTGAATTAAAGGTCGCATGCATATGGATTCAATGAGGCCGAATTATTCATTTGATAGTGACTTATTCATAATCAATGTTTCTTATTCTGTTTTGTCAAAATAGAAGCAAACCTGCTGCTCAAAACGATTTATAAATGAATTAAAAAAAAAAATCATATATCAATTTTGTTATATATCTCGTAGCTAATGGCTCTTTCATTCGGATTTTATTTTAGTTGAATACAGTCTTGTTTTCCTGGAATCTGGAACACGTGTTGTCAATTATCATTCTGTATTTTACGTACGTCTTCTTTTCCAAAGGAGGTCTACTTTTTCGAATGTAATCTACTTGTTCCTATAAGTCATCTGTAAGTGTGGTATGTTGCATTGTCTACTTGGTTGCACCATCTTACTGATGCACAACCTAATACATGACAAATGGTACATATGCAACTATTAGTTCACTAGCAATTTAATGGTAATGATACAAGTTGTAAGTAACGACCATGGACTGCTAGACTATATACCAGAAACGACCAATGGTTTTAATTTTAGGTACATCTTTTTCTCATTGATATATTTTCTATTTTTGTTTTGGTTTTAGAAACAGACTCTTTCAGATTAAGCTCACATATCTAAACATCGTTTGACAATGTTAAATGATTTAGCCTTCATCGTTATTGCCTGGCGGCAAAAAAGGAATAAGTATATTCCTGTTCCTAGTATTATATTCATTTGTTGTTACTAAGACGGACAATCTTTATATACATATCACATAGGTTAAATTATTAGGGAAAATAAAGGGAAACATAGCATAGAAATTTTGCTATTTTTTCTGTATGTGGGTCCATTACTACAGTTTTTTCTTTATTCTTTCGGATTTTTCTCTATGGATGTACTACTAATACGAGTTGCTTCTCTCATACACAACAATTTGACTATATCAGTACTCAAAACAAATTGGAAGTAATTTCAGTAGAATCGATCTAATTCGGAACGGTTTGAGTGGTGATCAAATTATTTTTTATGCTACATTTGCATTCTCATTGTAAAACAACCGAGTAAATTGCGGAATAAAACAACTGTTTATGTCAATAAATTGACTGAAATAAAAAAAAATTAAAAAGGTTATGAAGTTAAAAGAATATGTCTTAAAATGCTTTTTGAGACAAAAATCGACTCACATATCTACATCGTTACTAAATATACATTGTCAAGATCAACAACAGGATGAAAGAACTTAAAAATTGTGTTAAGTCTGTATTACTAAGATTAATAAGTATCTGATAACATATAACATAACAGATGGTGGAAATAACAGTCACTATTTTTACAATCTATATTTGTACCAGGGAGTTTCTTCAAATATCACATGGTTTATTATTTTATTACCCCTACTTTATTAGTCTTACTCAAGGTATGTTTTCACTGTAGGGTAGTCACTTGCATTGATTAGCACATCCGAAACTTTCACTTGTTCTAGCAGCTACACTTGTAGGTAAGCTTTTTCTTCATAATCCTTTCTTCAATTTGCAGTCTTTATTTTTCTATGCTGTGTTTTGTGTAAGGTTGTTTGCCCGTTTGTCTTTGTATCCAAAGCTTTGGCAGTTTATTATTAAACTCATGAGTTTAGATGTCCCATTGGTATCTTTCTTTTCTCTTTTTTAAGAAGTTTGAGCTCTTATGAAGCTGTACATTTGTATTTTTCTTGATGACTTCATCCGCAGAGTACCCGCTTAGAGTATATCTATTTCAAGCTGTTAACATATCGATATAACTGAATCTGAGTGTAGACAAAAAATGTGAAGTGGTCACTGTGGTCTGATACAATGATATGTTTAAGTAAACTAATATGATTAATTGACGGGAATACAAGATTATTATTTTATATGATTGAAAATCAGTTCCGTCTAGAAGCCTGTCTATTACTCTTGTTTTTATCATGACCTTATATCGTTGATATATATGATTAGCCTAAAATGATGAAATGACCAATGTTTATATAATTGACAGAAGAAAGTGTTTCGAAAATTATTTGTATATATAAATTTAAATGGAAATCCAACAATAGAATAATTCGAACATAAATAACAGGATTAACAGCCATAAACATCGACGAGATACAAGGACTAGGACAAAGGTATTCATTCATTTGTTACTTCACTTATGAACTATCATCTTTGTCCATTTTTATTGCATGTTTGGGTCTCTATTACATGCAATTTATATACAATGTTCACACATTTGTTTTGCACCTTTATTAAGATATTTCAAAAGAACCTTCACACCTAAATAAGTATAATCTACAAAATACTCATCATAGATAGTAGGATTGAAATGTATATTTGCGTTTCTATCAGTGATGCTCGAATAAAAAAATTAAAAGGCAAAATGAAAGACAAGTTGAAGAGCATTTCGAACCCAAAAATTGGCTTTTTGAAGTCATAAGATTTAATAGGCATATAAATAACATATTGTTATTTAAGATGTCTAACATTAACTTGCGTTTAAAACTCATCAAAGGTACGCAACGTATTCATGGGTTTAAGTTTACTAAAATTTTGAACTTGTGATCAGTTGTTGATCGTTATTTTTTTATAAGAAAGTAGAAAGTATTGAGTACCCATCCTTTGCCTATACTACAAGTCAAATAAGTACAACCAAAAAGAACTTCATCGTGATGAATCAGTATATGAACAGAACAAAACAGAATAAAGAAAACAACTATTGAAATAACGCATGCAAAAACAATATAGAATAATACAAAAATGTATGAATGAATAATAAAATTGAGGAAGGCATATAAAGCTTGATTCGCAGACACGAATTACCAGATTTTGTGCATCCAACGTTCCGGTAACAAGTATGGTATGATGTGAGTTAGTAGTATACTGATCCCGTCCTTATTATATAAATGTTTGGAAGTGGAAAATTTAACGTGGATACGTATGGGGACCAATGATAGGTGATTGTTTCAATTTTCAGTATACAAACATGTCTAAAATTGAGAGTGGTGTTGGACACATAAGACAAATTATCTCAAGAATAATCACTATAGCTTTAAAAATACAGTAGAGCATGCACAGCAGCACGGTGAAACTGTCTTCATACACGTTTAATTTTTTTTTAAATAGTCTAGAAAATTTATGAATTCAAATGAGCTGAAATTGATAGGTTGCACTATTTGAAAAGGGTTTAATAGGAACAGCTCTTTACAAATGACACATTTGAATGAGAGATAAAGATACCTGATTATCTGTGTTTTGTTATATCTTTGGGGTACTTTTCTCCTTGTAAGCATTATCAATTAACTGTCGTGCTAGCACAACTTCTGTCTTTCAGAGTTGAGTATTTGGGATCAAATCTCCATTCATAAAGATAATGATATTGATTAGAATATGAGTTTATACTTTTTTGGACCCTTGCATATTTAGGGCAGTTAAACCCCAAATAGATTTCACTCTCATTAAGGTAGATCATAAGTAAATATTTTTTGAGACAGAATTTTCTTATACTAAGCCAGAATGAAGATTTTAATATGCTCTTTTCAAAAATATAATAAAAAGGAGGGGTCACCGTGCTATTTTTCAAGCTATGAGTCGTTGAAAATTGCCTAAATTTGGTAAGATTTTTCATGGAAAAACACATTTGTGTGCATAAAAAAAAATCTATGAGATAAAATTTTGAAATAAATTGTGAAAAGATAGGTTTTGTAATATGTTTTAAGAAAATAAAAAGAAAAAATGGTGTCACCGAACTTGTTTTCTTGCTACAAGTAAAAAGAAACAAATTCCTTATCTGTCCAGTATAATTTTTTTACTAAAAGAGTTATCTTCCCTTAAATGACTCATTTGAAAAAAATGATTCTAAAAGCAAGAAAAATGATATTTGTTTAAATGTTTTGGATTATACAATAAATTGCCAAGTTTTCTTTATATTTTTGAACAGTCTATAACCATTCAATTGCAAATCTGTCTTCAAATTTGCAGATTTAGGCAAATAACTAGACCGATTTTTTACTGTGATTGTTCAATCCAAGATGGCGGTATACAATGAATCTACCTTAAACAAAAGCAGATGTCACATACATAATGTATCTAAAGCCACCAGTTAATAGTCATTTTTTTCAACCTAGTATTGTTGATAATAGAGCAAACCTTTGGTAATTCATATTTTGTGAATCAGTCAGTTGTATAAAGAAGGGTAACTCTGTAATTTGTTCTTGGAAACCAAGTATACAAGAATACAGTACACAGTTCTTCTTGTTTGGAATACTATTCCATTGTAAAAATATATTTTCGGTTTTTCTAACTGTTCCACTAAACGTTCTACGCATAAAGATTCACTAATGTAGTTTAAAAAAAACTATGTTATTCCATACAGAAAATCACTGACAAATTATCCCTGTACAGTTAACCTAACAATAATTGTCCATGCCATCGGTTTGTATTTCGCATCGATATCTCACTATGCAGAGACTATTGTTGCTTAAGCAGTATCTAGAAACCATAAAGATTTATCTCAATATTTGATATCAAGATAATTCTTAGATTCCGTATTTATAGGTATTTAAAAAACTTTTGACCGAGAAAAAGTCAGGAATTTACTATGCGCAATTGTCGTTTGAATTAAAGGAAATGTGCTATTTATATCTTATTCATTACATTTTTTTTTTACAAACATTGATTATGAAACAGGTTTAATTAATTAGATTCTACATACGAAAATACCCAAGTCAGGAATATAATACTCATTATCTTCGATGTGTTTCTGTCGGTTTTAGTTTGTAACCCGGATTTGTTTTCTCTCAATCGATTTATGACTTTTGAACAGCAGTATACTACTTGTTGTCTTTATTTATCCATCTGGTTGATATGTTATAAGCTTTCAATTTTGTCATTGCTTATGGACTTTCCGTTTTGAATTTTCATCGGAGTTCGTTATTTTTGTTATTTTGGTTTTTAATATTACTGGTATTCAAACATTTCCAACTTTACCAATAAGGGAAGGATTTCTGGGTATTGAAAAATTATCAGAATTTTGATGAACTTATTATAAATTTATAAGGAAATGACTACTACCATAACATATAAATGCTACACTTGCCACTTCCTTTAAGAATAATGACAATATAAGTGGTCATCTTTATATATCGCTACTGCTACTCTTAAATAAGAAAGATGAACAGGAAAATGAAACTTTAAAATGTTTAAAGGAATGTCTTGGCAGGAATAGTTAATATTGATTCTCCCGGAATTAGTACTTTTATTTATGCTAGACCTGTTATAATTGTATTTACAAGAAATGAATATACTTATTACAAATGCCTCATCCTTAACTAGGATAACACAATGTAGTGTTGACGTTTAGAATCTGAATGAAAATAATCATAATTATAGGAAAAACAATGTTTAAGTACATGCTGAACTTACAAATTGAGCATGTAACAGAAAAAAGTGTACGGTATCGAAAACGAAGTGTGACGGTTCCTCTTGCGATTATAGGTAAATGTATGTTATTGATAATACATATCTACATTGATACATTTTCTCTGCTGCTAATACCAAAAATTATAACTAATTAAATTAGGTCCTGACGTTTTCATCAGAAGTGAAATTTCCAAGACTTTTGTTAATTTCAAGCTAAGCTGTGTTTTTTTCATCAATTACACCTTTTTTAAACTCATTTGTATAAGCATCCACATAATTTACCAGACTATGTGAATAAAAGTATCACGGACATTAATAAAGTGAAAAACTTTTTAAAAGGAAACTTACGAATTAAATTTACTCCAATATATGTCAAACGTCAAGAGGATGTTTTTGATCTGATAATGAACAAAGTTTAACTTTGGATGCTTATAAGTAGAAAAGTACGATACCACAGCGTCTTTTAGAGGACAACCAGAATATGAGTCAGTGGTTACAATAGCACAGCAATGTTTAATACCAAATGAAAGCACTGTTCACAAATTTACATATTTGGTCTTGTGTACTAGTGTAACGGAAACTGCTTACTTTCCTGGAAAATCCAAGGTTTGTTTATTAAACAATCGCTATTTCAAACGAACCTAGCTGTACTGCTCTTCTTGTCGACGTGTTTCTTTTTCATATCAGAAAGATTTTAATCAAGAGGATCTGAGGGATAATACAAAAAGGTAGTATATTCGCCTATATCTATATTTTTACAACGAGTGTTGATTGATTAACAATCTATACAACAAAAGAGATGATTTCAGCTTCCAAATTAAGGCAATTAAAAACTTTCCATTTCTGTCACAATTAGGCAGCTCCTGGATATATAGAATAAATATGTACCAGTTAAAACGGTATTTCAGAGCAACAATTCCTATCATAAATTCCTTAATAGAAATCTGCTGCTGACAAGTATAACAAAGGGTTTCAAGTGGTAAAGTCAATCATTAAAAAGTTTACAGACGCCATCATGGTTTGGTTGACGGTTTCGAAAAGTCAGTGTCACAGATGACGATAGGTATTTTCCCACTGTCTTTTAAGGCACGGTTGACATCAAAACTTTGGAAAGTCCATATACGTTTCAAAGCATAAAACAGTTATGGTCCAAACAAAGAACCATACATGTGTATGTAAAACTTTGTCTGAAGGGATTTTAGTACACAGTAGTTAAACTAGAAAATGCAAATGAAACTTTCTACATTTGATGCGTTCTAAGCACTTTTCTGTAGTTACTTTCCTCCATAATGCTCCAACCCAGAATAAAACAAAGGTTTATAAGACAAGAACACAAGAAATTCTACAAGGGAGTTTAAAAAGAGCAAAATGCATTTAATGTGAAACTTTCCTGTTGGAGTATTTTTTTTTATTTATCAACGTACAATTTATTGGAAACTTTGCTGTATATTTAAACCGAAGCACTCCCTACTAAGTCCATCTAATGTATGCTTTTATCCAAATAATGTGTTTTTTAAATATTTTTTGGAAAATAAGTAGGACAATTACTTCGGAGATTGTATATTTTATTATCAAAGGTTGTCCAATTATTTTTTTTGTGTATATAATACACTGACTACAACCTCTACATTCACACAGTGACAAATAATATAAGTGGAAAAGATATCAGAAGAAGAAAAAACTAAGAAATAGTGTTAATAGGGTTATTACGGCGAATTTATATTGATGTTATCATGTGTTACAGTAAAGTGTGCATGGGAAATAACCGTTTCTATTTTTACTCATCTCATGTTATATATGTAGTAGGGAATTTCCTCTTACATAACAATGTGGCTTCTGTGATAACAGCTGGTTTGAAAGATATAATTATATTCATATCATTCAAGCTACATTTTAAGGTACGTTGTCTACAGTTGTTTTTCGTCATTAACTGCCTCATCATAAACCTTCAAAAATAGACACTAAGGTAAAACGATGTAACACAATCGATATTCCAAGATGTCAGAATGTGTATCAATGATTGGCAGTGTTTCTTTCTTGATAAATATTTCCAGCACTCCCCCTTGTTTATCCATTTCCATTTGCATATCAAAATATTAGTGTAGACATGAAATGATATCAATGATGTGTATCTGTATATGTTGTCCATTCGTTTTTGATGTGTTTTGTCATCAGATTTTGCCATGTGAGTAGGGACATTCCGATTTGATTTTCCTCTGAGTTCAGTATTTTTGTGAGTTTACTTTTTTATAGTTTGTTGACAGATACTAAGACATTTTGATCTGATCTAATATGGAAATTGGCTATTATTTTTATGTTCCTTTTGGTCACATTGCTCCTAACGTTTCTACATATTTTTACATCGATGGCCTTCAAACCTGATGATATGTGCATTATTTACGATCGGACTCACAGGATGTATAAAGTGTTGTTATCATGGTTTTGAGAGATAAATACCACTAAATCTGCCGTCAGGTTTTGATTTAAGCTTGGTATAGTGAAAAAGACTCATCAAAGATGGTGGGTCTCAATTGTGTACGCCAGATTCACGTTTCATCTGCAAAAGGTTTAATATAGAACAAATTTGAAGAGCATTGAGCAAAAGCCATAATCCTTCTGTTCTTATCATCATAATTGTAACATCACCAAAAAGCGACATATCAACGACTTTTGTCACTACTTACCATGCATTCTAGACCACCTCTAACGAACACATATTTCTTTGTTAGTGTAAATGTTGCTCAATCTTCAGTATTCTGTGTAGTGTTTTGTAGACTGTTATTTGTCTTTTCTTCTTTTCTAAAAGAGGTTTTCCATATTAGGCTTCCCTACCCTTTATATCAGCTTTTCTTATTTAAAACTTATCTAAAGAAAAAAAGCTAGAATTTAGTCACTTCAAATGGCATGAAATCTCTGGTGATAGATCCTATAGATTTACAGAAAGCATTGCAAATGACTACTGGTTTTTAATTTAAAATTCAATTTATAATTCACACTATGATTGATCATGTTATAATGGCTAATTTTGTTTTTTTCTTTGCAGCGTACAGGAGTTCATCGTTGTGTCAATGGTGTATAGCCAACAATATCTAGCTTGTGGTGCATTACTATGCAGCGGTAAATATAACACCATATTGTCACCTCGTTGAAAGTATATTTGTTTGACTTGTCTATCATACCAAACTTCCCTTTCACCTTGCGCTTAACATAATCTTAATTTGGTTATTTCCAAGACTTTATATATTTCTCTCTAAATTTCAATGGATAAGTTAACGATTTTGTTGTTTCAGGTGCATCATCTAACTACAATTTTGCCAATCAACACAATTAATTGTTCAAAAACGAGTTTAAATGGACTCAAAGATCAATATATAAATTCCCTAACAACAATCAAAGGCAAAGAACAGTAAATTCAGAAATGTTTGCAAATATTTTATTATTATTAATTCCGATAATGGAACTTGCATTTCACATAATCTCAAACGCATCTGGCTGATAAATTTCAGACAAAAACTTAAACTGTGATCAGACTTCACAGACTCACAAGTCTGATTTAATTGAAAAATTGAACCAACGCTTAACGTATATAATGTACTAGTAGCCCAAATATTTCTAGTTGGGATAGACATCGGAATTCTGGTTGAAGCATATTCTAAAATATGCATAATGTTGACTAGCCTTCAGAAACCAAAACTGTCTCAAATCGGTACGTTTGGTCTATATTGGGTTTTTTTCAGTCGTTTTTGTACTTCGTATCGATCTAATGAGTCACACCCTTTTCATAATATTTGTATAGTATGTTTTATGTTAGGCTATTACAACACTATCCCTATTATTACAACTCTGTCCTCAATGCTTTGTACTTGTTTTTGCTTTCGAACTTTTTTCATCTGAGCCTCCCCGTTGGTCTTGTGTGTACGAAACACGCGTCTTGCGTATTAAATTTTAAACCTGGTACCTTTTGTTAGCTATTGTTCGTGTGTTTCTCTGTCCTATATGTTCGCTCATTTATTTGTATTGTAGTCCTGTCATGTAATATTGTCATTTTAATGTTATATTTAACATTGCCATAAAAGCGGGAGGTTTTGCATGCCCCAAAACCAGGTTCATCCTACCATTTTTATTCTTAAAATGTCCTGTACCAAGTCACAAAAAAGCCATTATATCATAGGTCTTTTCTGTGTGTGTTACATTTTAATGTTGTGTTTCTGTTGTGTCGTAGTTCTCCTCTTATATTTGATGTGTTTCCCTCAGTTTAATTTTGTAATCCGGATTTGTTTGTTTTTTCTGAATCGATTGATGAATTTAGTACAGCGGTATACTACTGTTGCTTTTATTGATTTAGACCGAAACAAGGAATCTGCCAACACGTATTGCATGTGCCATTTCCAAGTCAGTAACCAGTAATTCAGATGTTATCGTTTGTTTTGTATATTTATCAGGCCATTGGTATTCTCTTCTAAATTGTTTTACATTTTGTCATGTCGATGCATGTTATACTAACAATATTAACGGTATCAATTGCTCAGTTGCAGAAGTTCTATTCGACTTGTTTTTGTACTCATAAAATTTGAAGCAGAATTCCTACAGAACCTTTTTACAGACAAAGGGAAAACATCTCTAAGTTATTTGACTGCACTTTAAAATGTATTGGTGATGTTTTTTCAGTCAATAGTCCATATTTCAATGATCCCATACATCTTAAGTACCCTTGTGAACTTGAGTTAAATGATTTAACGGAGAGTATAATGATCTGCATCATACCTTGATCCTTTCCTCGATATTGACAAAGATTGACAACTTCAAAGTATAATCTATAACAAACGTGATGATTTTATTTTTCTGATTGTCAACTACTCAATTCTTAGCAGAAACAAACTCTCTAGACCATTGTATGGAGTTTACGTATCGCAATTAATACATAACGCTGGTATATATAAACACAATATGATTTTGATTTCATTAACAGGAGTTTGCTCTACAAAATACTGCTCCAACAGAAATACAACTGACATCATGTTTACTATTGCGACAATTTGACTAGAGTGTGAATTCCAATTTTAAGCTATGAATGCAAAGCACTCATATCCTGTAGACGCACATGGTCTCGCTCCTTTTGGAATTCATGCGACTTCTATGGTTTTTATTCGTCACGTTGATTTTCGTTACGAGATTTGAGCATCTGTAACCTAACCTTCTGTCACTTTAACTGGATGGGCAAGCACTACATGTATCTTCTTGTTTTGGTTTCTTATCATTTGACTTGATTGACAGGATCTATTGCATTATTTACTACTAGTATCATGTTTTAATTTTGATCAAAAGTAATGATCTATAATTTTTCTGACAAGTTTCATTTACTATTAAATGACCCACCAATTATACTTTAAGTCATGAACTTGAAATGTCTTTTCTGTATATTTTTGTGGGTACAATTATCAGTCTGCAGGGACATCAGTGGTCTCCATTTTCTCATCTTAATTCCTGACTTCTTATAACAACATACATATAATATATCAACCTCAGTTTCATGATCTGCTTGCTAAGTATAACGGATAGTTTTTTTTATCATTTTCTTGAGCTGTTTTAAGTTTTTCGTAAGCCAATAAGTGTTTCCGATAAATTCAATTAAGCATGAGAAGTTTCAAGTTTGCTTTCATTGTTACGTATTGTCATAGCACGAGAGAAAAAAATCCCGCACCCAGAGCCGTGCTTCAACTGGCCCCTAAACAAAAATGTGTACTAATGAATGAATAAATGAATGAATTTTTTTTCAAAAAGAATTACACGTTATGGCAAACAAAACATATATTACATATATGACACAATGATAAACAGCAGAAATCAACAAACATGATACAATGTTAAGTACTAAAAGATGGGTGAAAGATACAAGAGGGAAGTCATACTCTTAGATCGAAAACAAAAACTCTAATTTGACAACTCATTGTCCATGCTGCCTTTAGCATAATTACATTATTTCATAGTCAGAGCTTTATTGGCAGATACACAAATGATCTAGTTTATAAATATTTGACCAAGAATACAAGTATTTTGGTAAAGAATGTAACCTTACATATCTGTATATACAGAACAAACTAAAACAAAATGATGTTCTTCTGCAACAACGTTCATATTACAACAAAGAAATAATCATAATAATCTTGGAGTAATGGTATATCTACCAACTTCGATATTTAATTGAAGTGTCCGACTATGTAGTTTTTCAAGTAATTGAACATCACAAAATAAATTTAAGTAATTATCAAGACAAAAATCTGTCTGAATTCTTTGATGCATACAAAGTTTTTCACATTCAGATAAAGATGCTGACCACTCTTGTAAAACTTTATCATTAATACGTTTTTTTACAATATCAAACCTACATTAGTTATATCATGTGAATTCCACAAAAAGTTCAGGCCAAGATTATACTAGATCAGCAATAATGCACGTCATACTAAAATCCGAAATATGTAAATGAACTAAAACTAAACATCATACAAGATTAACAAAGGGCAGAGGATCTCGACTTGGGACAAGGGTTGGGGTTAAACATGTTTTGTGAGATCTCAGGGGTACATCCCTCCTGTTACCGCTGGGTTTTTTTCCCACCTGTTGTACCGTTTGATAGACCAAAAATTTATTTCTTGTAATGTAATGTGAAGAGCATCATTTCCTGAATGTATGATCCATTTGTTTCGGTGAATAGCAGCCAGCTTATAAAACTGAACTCCCCAAAGATCAGAATTTGGAGAAAAATAATTTTGTTGTTCTCTCCTATTACAGCCTTTTTGTGTACCTCCTGAGAATATTTCATTGTCAGCACTATAACAGTACATGTGTTTTTTATAGTATCTTATCAAATTGATATGTAGATGAAAGTAAACTTCCACACAATTCGAGTAAATGAACAAAAAGTACTGCGTAATTCCTTTCTGTTAAGTTCTGTCATATTATCTGATAAAATGTAACAGCATAGCCATAAACAGTAACAGGAAGGATGTTCAAGACAATTTCAATGATGAATCAAAAAGCTAATCTATTATATGTCAACCATTTCATTTAATATAAGATATCAACACCATATTAAATACATTTCAAAGTAATATACAGTATATTGAATGAAAAAATATGTTTTTTACTTTTGATAACAGCAGAGAACATTGTGCAATTCTAGTGTAGTAGATAGTAACAGAACGGAATTTATTTTAGAATTTTTCATTTCCTAGGCAGATTTTTCATCTGGCAAATACAGTTTCGAAGGATAAATGACATTGTTGTGACCAATCTGAAATGATGTATTTTTCTTAAACTATAAAATAAAGCATTTTTTTTCAGAAAAAAATCCTTTCTGTTACCAACTCTGTGCTGTTGCCGTTGTCCTGTTACTCAAGATTTTTTCATGTTACCAACATCTCTGACTATATTTTAGTATATTTCTAAACCTTTTGTATTACAAATGCTAAAATCAATAATTGGCCTTCACTAAACTATTGCAGGATATACAAGTAAACCACAAATAGTGTTTTAAACTTATTCCTTATTCCCATTAGAAACTTTTTAAAATTGATTCATTTTGGTTACAGGAAAGAATTGGAATTATTTTGTACCGTTTTTGAAATTGTAATTGTTACCACATTTAACAATTGTTTGATTTACAGACAACAGTTCCTAGATCTCCAATGTGTGTTCTTCGATTTGTGCTATTAAAATACCGGGTCTAAAGACTGTTTTTATATTTTTTCTTATTGCCAAAAATTTGATTTTTTCAGATATTGTCTCATTTACATGTCAGCTCCACGCCTCAATTAAACTGATTGAAAGATTATGTCTTCATCATATGAATGTCAAGCACAATCCATCCCATGAGGGGTTAAGTAGTATACCATCATAAAATATATGACAAGAACATAACCCGTATTATGCCAACTGGTTTTAAAATATTTTTGTATTTCCGATGCAGACACTATAACATGTATAAGTGAATCAATATTAAAGCCAAAATATGGAATCTTCAAAGACCTGACAACAGTATCGTAACTAAATTCCTGCTTAACAAGCCTGTTTAAAGGTTTTGTAAGTTTTTGAGGTTAATGCCGCCATTTGTGTGCTTTGTAAAGAATACTGTCATAAAAGATTGGATGTGTATTACATGAACGTATAAGATGTCTGCATGTTGATTTATATTCAGACTTGGGGTAATTGTAATTGTAATCGTTAATCAGCTGTAATTGATTACAATCAATTTTTCATGTAATCATTGTTATCATTAATCAGCCAAAAATCAGTTTACATGTAATTTAATTTAATCAATTACTTTTCAAAATACCCTGTAATCCTGATTACTTTATGATTACATTCTGATTACAATGAAGAAAAAAATCTAAACTGTGTTTATGGTCAATAAATGAACAATTTTGTTATTCTTATTTAATAAATGTTTACATGTTAAGATAGTTTGGTTTACTTTATAAAGCTTGTTAATTGATTTGTATACTTCAGTAAAAAATAAACTGTTACAGTATTGAAAAGTCATCATTTATAGCCTAAGAAGAGACATGTAATAAAATTAGTAAAATATATTTTACTGGCCTTATTAAAAGATATTGTACATATATTCACAATTTAAAGATGTACATATATATATTTGATAATAACTGTTATATTCAAGTAATATTATACTTTTCTTTAATCCTGGATTATGATCCTTTGTTAATATTGTGATTTTTGTCAACTTTGAATTGACATGTAGGTAACCAATTAAGGTTTGTTTTTATTGAAATTTCCAATTGAGTATAGCTGTAGGACAATGAATACGTTAAAAGATTAATTAGACATGTGAAAATTTATCTAATTAGCACAAACTAAATTAAAAGTTGAACAAATATCTTGTTCAAGATAAGCAAATTTTTGTATTTTCTTAAACTGGACATGTAAAATGCAATGATTTATAGGACTTGTATTTTGTTTACAATTTGATTAAACAATTTGATTAAAATTTTACATAGTTTTTATCTGGTAACTTTATTTCATCCATATTTTAATTTCCATAAACTGCACCTTGAAATACATATAAAGTCTCAAAGAGGTCAGAAGACAAACAGCAAACTCTTTATAATGCCATATTCAATGGAGGTCAAAATAATTCAGAGATCAATGCTAATAAAGTGTAATGGGTCATAACCAGTGACACAATGTTCATGTATGTATGTTGTGAACTTTTGTGGTTTAATAAATAGATGAAATTTGAAGTTATCATTTTCTAATGTATAAAACAAAATGCTTTCTAAAAAGTGCTTTAGTTGTATCAAATGTTAATTCATTCATATCATTCAAAATGTTTTTTTTTTAAATTCATTGTAATCAGATGTAATCATGATTACTTTGCTAATGTAATCATTAATTTAATCAGACACTTTCAGAAATGATGTAATCATTAATTTAATTTAATCGTACAAATGACAAAGTAATTGTAATTTAATCAATTACATTGAAAGTAATCGGACCCATCTCTGTTTATATTTACGAATGATTTCATTGTACCGATGATAAAATTCAATAAATGTTTTTGACTAGTCGACACAATATGCAAACTACAGAACAACAACGGATATATGCCATCAACGACTATCATGCAGGATATCAAAAAATAGTGACGCGCTTACTTTACTAATATGCAATCTCGACATTTATACAATTATTTTCACAATATTCGTCCAAACAATTTTCATGACAATATTATTGTACATGTTGTAGTGAAAGACAATTTTATAATTAATTGGACTACAAACGATAAGACATAACACATAATCGAATTGAAACCATAACAGAAACAGAAACAATAATTCCATGAATGTTGGATGTACAAATCACAGAGACACGCCGCACAGCAATGCAAATTCATATTCAGTAAATAAATTAATAAATAAATAAATAATCTTTATAGTTTTTCATCAGCTGAACGTAAGTTATAATTTTGATTATCAGTAAAATGAAAATTTTCTTGTAAATAGTTAGGAACCATACCATTTAATGATTTAAATACAAGTATTGCCTTTTGGTATTGAATGCGTTTTTCCACATTTAACCAGCGTAAACTATTAAACAATAAACTGGATGATGTAATTATGTCAGCTTCTACTATAACCCTAGCAGATTTCTTTAATAACTTATTAAGTTTATTTATTCCACTTTCACAACAGCTTCCCCATATATTGCAACAATAATCAAATAATGGCAGAATATAAGCATTAAAATAGATAATACGTATATGCATAGGTAAATATTTTCTTATCTTTTGTAATAAATTGATTCTGTTTGATATAGTACATGACATTTTATCTATCTGCTGATTCCAATTTAGGTTTTTGTCAATATATAAACCAAGAAGTTTTTCACAATCTACATTTTCTATTTGTTCATTTGAAATATTGATATCTAAACTGTTTCCAGTTGAACAAAGTCTTTGTTTTGAACCAACAATCATTGATTTACACTTTTTGGCATTTAATTTCATACTATTTTGCGAACACCAGTTTTCAATTACATGAATATCATTTTGAAGGTTAGAAGTTAACTGAAGTAAATTATTACCTTTACAATGTAATGTAGAATCATCTGCATATAAATCTATTAATGAATGTTCTATATTAAGTGGTAAATCATTGATATATAAAATAAATAACAGAGGGCCCAGGATAGAACCTTGTGGTACCCCAGTTTTTATGCATTTAGTATTAGACATGACGTTATTGACCTTAACTTGTTGGCTTCATTCAAACAAGTATGACTTAAACCAGTCTAGTGTACAATTTGAAACATTATAATATTCAAGTTTTTTCAATAAAATTATATGATTAACCAGATCAAAAGCTTTCTTTAAATCTAAAAATATAACTCCGTTTATCTCTCCATTATCTATATTTGCCAACCATTCATCTACTAATTTAGTAAGTGCAGTAGTACACGAATGTTTAGGTCTGAAACCTGACTGTGTAGTATTAAGAAGGTCATTACTATTTAAAAATATATACAAACTATTAGCTATATGTCGTTCTATGATTTTTGAGGGACAAGGCAAAACTGCTATTGGTCTATAATTATCAGGATTACAGGCATCGCCACTTTTAAAAATTGGGCAAACTCTTGCAGTTTTAAAAATACTTGGAAATTTACCACTTTTGATGCTTAGATTAAATATATATGTCAAGGCTGGTGCAATGACATCGCTGCACATACTCAAAATATTTGGTCCGACATCATCTAAACCAGTTGCTTTAGACTTGTCAAGTTTTTAAATACATGTTTACATCTAAAATACTCATTTCTGGTATAATGAATTTTTCACTACCCGTTTGTAACTTTAATTTTACAAATTTATTGAGTGCATCAAATCTGGCACCATCATCATTATTACATAATTTGTCATCAACTATACTTTCAGCAATATTTGTGAAATGCACATTAAATGTATTTGCTATATCAACATCATTTTGAATTACACTATTTTTATATTCTAAATGCGTGATATTATTATGTACTTTTTTAGGATTTAGACTTTTGACATACTTCCAAATAGTTTTACTATCTTTACAATTTGAAATAGCATTTTGGAAATATTTTTTCTTTGCCTGTTCTACTAAAAATGTAAACTTATTACGCCAAATTTTATAATTATATATATCACCAATTCTTTGAAAATAATCTCTTTGGAGTATAACAGTTATATTCGGCAATATGACAATGATGATATTGAAAGGCAATTTTATAATTATTTGGACAACAAACGATACGACATAATACAGTATTCCACCGAAACCATGGCAGAAAAACATAAAAAATAAATACATGAATGTTGGATGTACAAAATATCGAGACACGTTGTATAGCAATGTACATTCGTCCTCAGTATAACAGTCATATTCGGGAAAAGGTCACGTTCGATACTTATCAGATAACGACATAGATGTTAAACCACAATCTAAGACGTAGTAAAAATGTCATTAGTTAGTTTAGACACAGACACATCGTATATATCAACCAATTCGAGATGTTGTATATAAAATTTACGGAGTCAGATTTTTAAACTTTCCTCCTCATAACCTGTTAGGGCAGTTTCTGCGTAAGGAGCACACTCCTTTATATGAAGTCAGGAATGTTACTGTAGAGAAATTGATAATCAGGAAGTTGAAATCATTCCGTTTGTCATAGATTTTAGTGTGAAGTCGTCAATTTGTGTCAATATTTGTTTGACGTGTTTGACCATTTCATTTTAACATTTGATTGCGACTTCCGTCCTGAATTTTCCTCGAAGTTCTGTATTTGTATTAGTTTACCTTTTCGCAGTCTATGTCAATTTTTAAAAGTAAACAAAATCAAATACAATGATTTGACATAATAAAAAAAAAAGAAAGAACTATAATATGTAAAAGATTGAATACGACTGGCTGTATGAAGTCAGGAATATTGCAGTTGTTATCTATTCGTTAAATGTGTTTGACCTTTTGATTTTTTCCGTTTGATTAGAGACTTTCTGTTTTGAATTTTCCTTGGATTTTGGTTTTTTTTGTTATTCTATTTCTTGAGTATAAGTGTATGAAATTTAAGCACAAGGTTTCAAACCACAATACGAATGTTGGGACAGATTTAGGGTGGTATTGTCGTAGCTGATTTGTAATTATGGGTCAAAAATGTTAAAAACACAAGCATTGTTACTGGTTCATGGAAAATAAATTGCTTTGAAGACAATAGATTGAGTATACATATTCATATGATGAAATCATAATCTTTCAATCAGTTTAATAGAAGTCTGGAGCTGGCGTGTCAGTTAACTGCTAGTAGTCTGTTGTTATTTATGTATTATTGTCATTTTGTTTATTTTCTTTGGTTACATCTTCTAACATCAGACTCGGACTTCTCTTGAATTGAATTTTAAATGTGCGTATTGTTATGCATTTACTTTTCTAAATTGGCTAGAGGTATAGGGGGAGGGTTGAGATCTCATAAACATGTTTAACCCCCGCCGCATTTTTGCCCCTGTCCCAAGTCAGGAGCCTCTGGCCTTTGGTAGTCTTGTATTTTTTTAATTTTAGTTTCTTGTGTACAATTCGGAAATTAGTATGGCGTTCATTATCGCTGAACTAGTATATATTTGTTTAGGGGCCAGCTGAAGGACGCCTCCGGGTGCGGGAATGTCTCGCTACATTGAAGACCTGTTAGTGACCTTCTGTTGTTGTTTTTTCTATGGTCGGGTTGTTGTCTCTTTGACACATTCCCCATTTCCATTCTCAATTTTATGTATGGATCTGTATGAAGTTTTAGCTCAAGGATGGTGGATGTTTTTTTAAGTGTTGTCGTAGTTATTTTGTAATAAGGGACCAAAAAAGAGTCCCAAAACTAATATATTTCCGGTTTGCATACAATCATTTGAGTCATATCCAGCTTTGTTAGACATCACGTGACTCTTGTGACGTAGCAGGCCGCCCTTTTGGACTCATTTTGTTCCAATTAAAATGCATAGGTGCTTCAATGAAGTTCAATTTTCCCATACTCTGACCCATTTTCTAACGTTTGTAACTACATCCTTGCTATTTGAAAATAAGTCTGCCTAGAAATGTTGGTTCTGACAGTTTAATTGTCCTCATTATTTCCCAGCTGCCTCAATGTTTAATATAGAGACCCCAAATCTATCTGTACGTCAAATACAAAAATTCTGTAAATAAAAATAATACTTTGCAACTCTGAGAATATAAAAACATACCACTGGCAAAATATTCTAATTGATTTATATATGAAAAAAATATTTTCTCAAGTGTGAATTGAAAATAAATAGTTAACACTGAAATTTATAAGGAAATGTTTTTCATTTTTTTTTCTTTTTTTTCCCTTTTTACTTCATTTAGAAAAAATATATATATTTTCTTTTTAGAACGACAAAATTGTGTTCGTCTCGAAAGTTAAAAAAATAATTCCCAGCAATACATGAATTCTCTGTACATTTTAAAGGGGCCCTAGCTGTCAAACTCGTGTTCACCGATTTGACACAAAATCTCAAATTCTCATATTGGACTTATAACATACTAAAACGAATATCCTAATATAAAGGGTCTAAAATAAACAATTATAGGTGCATAAACTCTAATTTTGTATCAGCATGCTGTGTGAATTTTAGTAAAGAAACCATCTAATTAACAATCAAATTGACCATCCGTTATATAACCCGTTGTAAAGATAAACACAGATATAAACTAGAATTGCCATTGCAAGCAATAGCGGATGTCACCCTGGTTCCCCAATTGCCACTAAACGGCAGCCATTTTGATTTTTTTTACATCAGTGAATGCAGATATATGTATTACAAAAGATCTTTTTTGACGGTTTTCATAGCGTTATGTACGTTTTTCAATTTTCAACAATTGTGCTGTTTCCATGGCAACGGCGACCATTTTGAAAATCTGAAGGTAAAATGCAACATCTTTGTTTGATGTTAACCATTTTTGTACAGTTTCACTTAGTTTTGAGCATTTCGATATTTTTGCCTTGTTTCCATGGTAACGGCAGCCATTTTGGAAATTCCAAAGTTAAATGCCACATCTAGATTTAACAGACAACATTTCTGTAAAAGTGTTATACATTTTAAAAGAATTTTCAAATTTTTGATATTTTTGATCAGTTTCTATGACAACATCGTAGTTCCAATGAATCTCAAAATCATCCACAGCATGTTTATAGAGGACAGCTATATTGTATAAAAATATGATGATTAAAGCTTCTGACAATGGTTATTAACATTCTGGTATAGTTCCATTACAATTGGTCCATAAGATTCCGAGAAATAGTATGGACAAAATGTGTGGAATAATAATAACTAGAGGCTCTAAAGAGCCTGTGTCGCTCACCTTGGTCTATGTGAATATTAAACAATGGACACAGATGGATTCATGACAAAATTGTGTTTTGGTGATGGTGATGTGTTTGTAGATCTTACTTTACTAAACATTCTTGCTGCTTACAATTATCTCTATCTATAACAGTACTTTCTGTGGAAAATTTTATTGAAAATTTTCAAATTTTAAGAAAATTGTTAAAATTGACTATGAAGGGCAATAACTCCTTAGGGGGTCAATTGACTATTTTGGTCATAGTAACTTATTTTTAGTTCTTACTTTGCTGTACATTATTGCTGTTTACAGTTTATCTCTATCTATAATAATATTCAAGATAATAACCAAAAACAGCAAAATTTCCTTAAAATTACCATTTCAGGGGCAGCAACCCAACAACGAAATGTCCGATTCATCTGAAAATTTCAGGGCAGATAGATCTTGACCTTATGAACAATATTACCCCCATGTCAGATTTGCTCTAAATGCTTTGGTTTTTGAGTAATAAGCCAAAAACTGCATTTTACCCCTATGTTCAATTTTTAGCCATGGCGGCCATCTTGGTTGGTTGGCCGGGTCACCGGACACATTTTTTAAACTAGATACCCCAATGATGATTTTGGTCAAGTTTGGTTAAATTTGGCCCAGTAGTTTCAGAGGAGAAGATTTTTGTAAAAGTTAACGCAGGACGACGACGGACGACGACGACGACGGACGCCGGACGCCAAGTGATGAGAAAAGCTCACTTGGCCTTTCGGCCAGGTGAGCTAAAAATAGGAAAAAGAATCGTACAATAACAATATCACCCGACCTCCGTCAGGATGACATAATAAATAGCGAACTCGTGCTATTGGATTTTTCTAGTTCTGTTGATTACAAATTATACATGTTATAGGTAAGAAAAACATTGAATCAATCAATAAACCCTTAATTGTTTCACTTTCAATGGCGACATTCCACTAGCTGATCACGCCTTGTTCATCTCTAGCTGAAAGTTGAACTTTTAATTCCTTGCAAGTGAATTGATCTAGTTGATACATTGTAAGGATCACTATAAAATTTTAGCACAAGGTTTCAAACCACATTAGGATGTTTGAGATTTATTATTGTTGGGATTGTCGTAGCCATTTTGTAATTAGTTGTAAAAAATAAACGTTATTCATGTTTCCTGAAAATGCTTTTTGTATTTTGTTTGATATATCATCAAAAAATGAATGATTTTTGTTCTTTGATTTGCCTAATCTGACATATTATATTTCGTTTTTTTTTTTTTAATTTTTGGCCCGGTTTTAAACTTGTAGAGATTATGGTCCAAAGTGTCCAAAATTAAACTTATTTGATGTCATCGAAATAATTGGGTTTCTTTAATATGCTGTATCAACAATGTATTAAGATTTTGGATGTTGGAACATAAAAAGGTGTATGCATGTCCAATTTTGAATTTGTATGTTCTAAGCCGTAACATTCATTCTGGGTCAGAAACTGATGCTATGTCAAATATCTAATTACAATCCAAATTAAAGAGATGTACTGCACAATTAATAAAAATAAAAGTTAGAAGCATTGTTAGGTGGATTTTCTTCAAATAAGAGAAATTGGCTGTACTTCTTTTAACTATTTCATTGCCCTATTCTCGTCCTTAAAGATGTGTCACGCCTACAGATTTCCATAGCAATTCCTTCCTGTTGCTTAAGTTCGATTTCGCGACGTAATACATTTTTTATTTTAACAATTCGAATTCATCCGATAAGGCCTAAATTCTATTAATTTGTATGGGTTTGGTTTTAGTAAAATGTCAATTAGAGAAGATATATATATATACATTTGAATGATACTATATTTTTGTAGTGGTTTCACATATACATGGAAAATACCAAATTTCTTTAATAAAGATTGGATAATAATAAAAATCTGTTATACTAGTAAAGCAAATATTATTTGAACAGCTTCTTCATGATAAGCATTTGCTACAGTCCAAAATTCGTCAAAAAGTATTTGCATATTCAGTATTTAAAAAAAAAAAGCTGATGATATGGGGTAGGTAGTGACTTAGTAGATCGAAACGATACCCCGTCCTGGAATGTTCGTTTACGGGCCCTGATTAACCGTTTGACTCATAAAAGGATTTTTTTTGTATTTAATTCAGTTTTTAGAATTTTATTCCATCCGTTGCTTTTCTTTCGTCACGTTTAATTTATATGTTACAGCAGATGTAAGGATGTATTGCCAGTGGCAACCGTCAATTCCAAAAATAGTTTGTTCTGATAGATAGAGACTAAATAAATAAGATATTCATAAGAATAAAATCGAAACGATCGGATTGGTACTTAAGGGGGTTTGCGGGTCTAAATCATTTATATAGGATTTCTCTATATTTTTCTATAAATGAACTTTATCTTATAGTTAACAGAAAAATAAAATAAAAAAGTGGGGTCACCGTTCATTTGCGCTCACAGTCTGCCTTCGAAAGAAGCATACATTTTTGTAAAGGTGTTTTTTTTTCTGTTGAAGTAATAGGAGAAATAAAGGTAATATCGAAAAAAAAAGAAAGAAATTTATTACAGAAATCGCTCAAATTTTACAATAATTTAGTTTAAGTACAGCTTATATATTATATTAAAAAATATAGGTCACCGATGAGTTAAAAAAGATATTTAAATTTTAAAGCCAAAAAATGGCATTTTTCCACCAAAGGGAGATAATTTGGAACTTTTTCAATGATGTATACATTTTAAAAGTCCTCTGGGGCCAACACGAATTGTTTGTTTTGAATGATTTTTGTACCATATGATAAGTAACAATTCTACAAAAGGTAACAAATAAAATTTGAAATGAAAAACAAATAATTTTTTTTTCTGAAATTTTTATACCCTCGAGCCTCCTTAATAACACAAATAAACATGTATCAATTACCCGCAAAAAAAGTTTGTTTATAAAAATTAACTCACACAATATATGTTGTACCTGTTTGTCTGTTATCAATATATGGTTTACTGATTGACCAGACATATAATCTGGTTCTCTTACCTGTACCACAACTACTAGTATTGCTCTCCTCTTTAAATAGAACCAGTATTCAACAGCCTCGTTTTAAAACTAGGAAAACACCTTTTCTAATTATAACTTTTGGAAGAAGATAAATTTATTCTAGTTGTTTCTGGAATCTCTTCTACTGTACCCATGGAAAAAGGTAATTAATAAGGAGCATAACATTAACTGGCACATTCTATTTTACTGTTCCGCTAGACTCAACAGGAACATTTCTTTTCCTAAACTGTTCCGTTTACATACAGTTCAACAGGTACAGCCTACAGGAACATTCCAGTTTTAAATTTATTGTTCCCACCCAAGAAAAGTTCTGTGATGAGTCAGTTTGGAACTTTCGTAGTTTCGAGAGAATAATAGATCGGTCGTGTCAATTGCCATTGGTTGTTTTTTTTGCACAATAGTTACCCAAACTTGATATCGGACAATATAGAAAAATCTCCCTCTTCATATTAATTTATGATCTATTATTGATATATAAAAAATATATCATGAGATTTTGAGTCAGAATTGCGCACTTATAATCCTTAAATACTAATGACATATATGCTTGGTATCCATATGTCGATGATCATGTCATATGTCTATAAGATATATATATATATATATATGTCGATAGTCCACAAGAGAGACGAAAGATACAAAAGGGACATTCAAACTCACAAGTCGAAAATAAAGGACAACTTTTAAGCCAGAATAACAAACTAGGTAAGAAATAATTTTTGGACACGTAACTGTTTTCATGTTGAAAAAGACTCAAAAAGATATCAAAGTATATGCTTTTCAAATCGTTCTTTAAGATATTTCCCGAAATTAAGAAAAAAAAAATGACGAGATTTTGTGAAACTTTCAATCAGGGTGAAAAAAAACCATCCTTTTCAAACATGTCAAATCGATCTTTTTTATATTTCCCAAACTGATTAAGAAAATAAATAAATGACGAAATTTTGTGAAAGTAAAGAACTTTTCAACATGTGATAAACATTTAAAAGACAAAAAAAATTTAAACTCATCCAATAAACAAATTTAAACAGTCTTGGATATACATTATTTATTGGGTGGAATAATGAAGAATAATTTTTAGAAATAAATATAATATTGAAAGGAATTGACGAAACAGGTAATATCGTTTCATATATATAGATTTTGTTTTCAACTTGTATCTCAACTTCGGTTAAAATATGGGCCTTTGAAAGGCTGAATGTTGACAAATTTTCAATTGCAGCTAGAGATACGTTGTCACCATCTTTTCTGTGTGTATGTTCTAATTGGCTTATTTTTTTCTTGTTTTTAACAGAATACAATTAAACTTGGTGATTGGAAGAAATAAACAGAGGACACAAATCTAAAATTATAATAAATATACTTGTAAGGGAATTGTGCTTTACACGTTGTACTTTCTGATCACTGTAATTATGACAATAGCAATTGTTTTATAGCAGAATCTTACATGGAAGTTAAATTTACTCAGTGCTCGGTGTGAAATACAGGTATTTGAAGAACAAAATCCAGAATTTTGATTGGTTATATCATATTCGAATGATATTGAAATGAAATTGAGAATGGAAATGTTACTTACTCAAAAGTTTCCTGAAAAAGGATGTTAACAATTTTGAATAAATAATTTTACAACTTAGTAACGTCTTGGAGAAGACGTTACTAAGTTGTAAAACTTGTGTCTGATCCTTTTGTCATTTTGAACAATAAAATATGTTTAAACTAACAATTTTGAAAGAGTGGACATGTAGACGTTCAACTTAATTTCTATTTAAAAAAGTCAGAGGAAGGCATTCTTGGTACTTTGAAGTATTATAAAACGCAGCATATAGAGAGACCTATAGTTTAGATTGACTTATAAAATATCGTTACATTTCTTTAAATGAAAGACTGGAGATATACAAAAGGGATCATAATTTTGCCATTCAATTTTTTGTTTCATATTTGATCACAATTAAGTCCAATGCGACATTATGTTTCTTCTGAAATCTAACAGAAATATTCAAATATATAAACTATGGATAACAAAATTTAAGGAAATTACAGAAGATGTGTTATGAGTGCCAAACTGTGATAATTCTCCATCCGAGCCACAATATATAAAAAGTTAACAATTATAGATATATGTTCTAACTTATTCGGAACAAAATCCATGGTCTTATTCAGAACAAAATCTATGGTATCAATAATAAAGACAATAAGACAATATTTTTTTTGTTTGTTTTGGTGTCATCGTATATAAGTCTTCATTGCCCCCCCCCCCCCCCCCCATATTGCATATTGAACATCATCCAGAGTAACGTAGTTTATGCAGTTGCATTCGCTTCTTTGTAAGTCATATTCAATGACTTCTGGTAGATGGGGTCGGTCAAACGGACTGATCTGAAAACTGACAATGTCACATGTAATAGATCATTACACTGCTCGTGTTACTTTTTATATTCATTGTTTTTGTTTTCCCTTTTCTATTAGACAGGGTAATAAACTGCAAAAAATATGAATAATGAAATCTATAGACCAGGCAATCAAGACTGGAGAACAGGAAGGAACGCAGCCCAATGCAACAGATATATGTTTGAAAATCAACTTCATTGTGATATAACATTTATGGTGGGTTCTGGAGACCAAAAGCAGGAAATTTCGGCCCATAAATACACACTCATATCGCGTAGTGAGGTGTTTGAAGCTATGCTGGTTGGTCCGTTACATGAACATTCAGATCATATTGAAATACCGGATGTTGATCCTGCTTCTTTCCGGAAGCTTTTAGAGTAAGTTCTGTCATCATTGTTTTTATGTATAATTATAAATCTAAATTTGATTGATTGTTGATGTTTAACGACACTTACACTACAGTACTATTGACTATATCTTGGTGGCTAGTTTGTATTAGTGGAGGATGCTGGAGATGATTATCGACCTTCGGCGGAAAAACGGAATTGCACTTACCACGTGTGGGATTAAAACTCAAAATCTCATTTATAACTTTTTCAAAGAAAAATATATGGTACCTTAACAACATTAAAAGCGATGATACATGTTAGCTGTAGACTGGACAATTCAATAAATAAAAATTTTGTTTCAGTGTTTTGATATGAATAAAAATGCATGGAAGATTTTGGACATTGCACCCAAAAAAAAATCCGAAATATTCAAAATTGAAGAAATTGAATGCTAGTGTGATATATTTTGATCTTTTATTTTTTAGATATATGTATTATGATCAGACCAGACTTGATGAACAGGACGCTTACGGACTTCTGTATGCCGCCCGAAAATACTTAGTGACCGACTTAGTCAGACGTTGCTTACAGAGATTAAAAACAAAAATGTCCATAGATAACGTCTGTATTATACTTAGTTATGCCGATGACGACGGGACGATAAAACTTTGTTTAGATTATATATTTCGGTATCCGTTAGAGGTATTAGAATCAGATGGCTTTAAGGAACTTTCGCCAGAATATATTAAATTAATTATATCGGACAATCGACTTGGTGTCCGAGAGGAAAACATATTTGACGCCATTATATTGTGGTCTGGGCGAGAATGTCAAAGACAAGGAATCGATATACTTCCGGAAAATCAGTGGAAAGTTTTAGGCGATATATTGAAATTAATTCGTTATGGTAGAATGGATAAAGTGTATTTATTAAATGTATGTAAAAAGTTTTTACCACAAGACTCATATATTGATATAGTAGAAAATATAGCATCGCATATTGACGAGAATATTCATCGAGGTTCGGAATCTTTGAACTTAACGAGACCTTTTCAAAATTCCAGAGTTGTGCATTCGCATTTAACATGTGGAGCGGAAGTTCGACCACAAGAATATTTAAGACGTCAGGGTGAAGTTCTGGACGGTACTAACGTTTCTGTCGATGGAGAACACGATTCTGCTACATCGGACAATGATGGCAATGTTTCAGAAATGGAGCAAATTCCATCTGTATTCACTCGTCGATCGGATAGATTTAAAATATATCGGTTTGGTAATAACTCATATGTAAGAGGCAAAACATACGATATGCATACACCAGAATCAATATCGTTTTTGACATCACATAATGTAAATCTTCGTTCCATATATCTTTACGGTAGCTGTGAGGGGGAGGGGGATTATCACATACATTTAGAAATATTCGAAGATTTAGGTGGTCAGTTATCTCTAATGCATTCGTCAGAAAGAGATATAACAACGAACGGTTCCACAACACCATACGAATTCGATCTGGAACCTTCCATTAGAATACAAAGTGAAAGGGTATACACAATAAGAGCATTATTTGAGGGACCTCCCAGTTATTTTGGTACAAATGGTATTTTAAATGTTTCTAAAAATGGAGTATCGGTAATTTTTATTACAAATGATGAATTAGGTTTGAATTTAACAACATCAGAAGGTGGTCAATTCCCAGGACTACTGTTTGAAAGGTAGTCACAAAGGCACCCAGAGCGAACGCATGAACCGATTGCAACTCTGGTAAAAAAAAACCAAATAGGATCCTCCAAGCAAATCGCTCAATGCACTCAGGTAAAGATGCGTACGTTCTTGGCGCCTGATCTGACCCTAGTAAACAGTTGAACATTGGGTAGTTGTTACGGAATGGCTTGGGTAAAGTACCCCGTAAGGGTGTGTACCTGTGTAGTTATAGGTGTGGTTCGACGGACGGGGACTTTCAATTTCATTAAACCTCATATCTCTGTGATCACAAACAAATAGTATGAACCAATAAGTAAGTAAGTAAGTAAGTGTTATTGAAATTGAATACAGACATTTTGCCTATAATTAATTACAACCACTACAAAGTGAACATATACGTCTGTATGTAAACTGGGGGAAAATATACAAAATTAAGTGATTAGTATATATATTATACGTCTTGTTTTAATATAACGGATTATATAATTTTGGGGCATAACATTTGTTTTAATCTATCGCATAGATATAGCTCATTGTCAAAACATTACTTACAGGGTTATGGCTTAATTTGCAAAGAAAATCTTAAGATAAGATCGAAATACTGTTAAGATGATGTGTTATTTTAAATCCCATGTAGATACTTACAATTCTGAAACAGAAGGAACCATTTAGAAAGCCGAAGAAAATTAATTTTGAAACAGTTCAAGTATAGTTCAGTGTTTAAATTCCAAAATTAAGGGTCGTGAACTTTTGCGTCAAGGTGTCGGGGAATGAAGTCCGATTTAAAATGATAAACTTGTCAAAATTATAAAGAACCCACGGGCGAGAGTGACGAAAGATGAGAGTGTCGAATGCAAATTATTTTTGGGAAAATATAGTAAATGCAGATAAAAGATGGCATTACTAATTCGATTCAAGAGTGAAAATAACTCGAGGAAAATAAAACTTGATTGAAAGACTAACTTTTACTACCGGTAATCGTAAGTGCGAGCTTGTGTTTAACTTTGCTAAAAATAATTCAAACCCAATGAAGAACAGTCGATATAATGGTAAAACTTCAAGCGAATATCAAAAACATTAAGGATTATAGTGAAAAAAGAATATTTACTATGTATATATAACTGTTTATATACAATATAAAATGTAGAAATGTATATATAGATATATATGAATGTGAATAGACGAAAGACACTATGTAAATCAAACTTGTCAAATTTGTGTTATCTTATTAAAAAACAAGAAAATCAACGCTAATTTTTTTTCGTAAATTAAGTTGATGGTGAGCATTTTCTTCTTTCTTTTATCATGATATACCGTGATTCGCAAGTTAAGTAGTTGTATGTTATCATGGTTATATCGCGAAGTTGTAGGGGACGACAACTTGATTTTGAATCTGTTTAATATAAAACACTCCGTTATCAGTTTATGAGGCAAGCGTTACAGTTGTATATTTAAACGCAAGATTAAGGTTTATGTAAAACACCGAAGTATATGGGAAAGTACAAGGAAGAACAAAAGAGAAGATACACACTTTAAGCTAGAAAAGATGAAAGACCATGAACCCGTTATACGCCAAGAAATAAAGGAAATGGTTAAGAGATTAGAATTTGAGAAACAATTGGAAGCGTAACAGAGGATGCACCAGATCATTATACTACATTAAAAAAAATGAAGAAAAAAGATAAGCGGAAGATCTCAAAGGGAAATTAAAATTCGTGCATACGTCGATGACAAACAACGCCATGACAAAAAAAAGACATCTTAAAACAACAACAGTATACAAAACACAACATAGAAAACTAGACTGAGCAACACGAGCCACGCCAGATAAAGATTGAACTATGCAAACAGAAAGAAAGTTCATAGTATAAAGCATATTCTGTATAAATAGACGAAAACACAGATCCAATTTTAAATTTAGTTGCCTTTTATCATTGAAGAGCCTCATACGAATTACCAATACAGGAATTTGTCACATGAAAGAGAAGCATGGTTTGTTAAAAACTACCGTATATATAGCTAAAATGAGCCGAGTCATCAATAAACGAGACTTGAAGAAAAATGTCATAATATGATTGATATATCTCAATGAGACATAAACCCGATGACGTAAACAGACCAGGCAAACACATGGCCCAACAGTAAATAGTCTATTTAAATTTTGCAGTTATATATGATATCGAAGTATGAAAGAGATTTTCCTTCAAAACCAAAATCAAAATTTCTTAAATTAACAAAACGCATTGAGATTAGACAAAGAGCTATACATGAAAAGCATTGAAAAAAAACACCGAGTAAGAACTAAAAAAACAAAACATATCCTCTCAGTTACTGAAAAGAGAAAAGACTTTAGCATATGGGTTAATCTTACATCTGCCATGTTAATTCAACAAATATTGAGTTTAATTTCAATATAAAGATAAGATGTGGCCATGATTAATAATGCGACTACTCTCCACCAGAGACAACAAGACGAAGTTATATATCACTGTGTTGCTTTCTACAATGAGCAAATCACACAACTGCATATCAAGCCTTATTTAAAACAAAAGAAAAACAAAACAAAAATGACACAGCAACAAACGACAACCAACTGAATTACAGGTTCTTGGCTTGGGGTAGGTACATGTATACAGAGTGAAACGGTATTAGACATGTTAGAAGGCACCTAACCTCGTCCTAACCTGGTAAAAAACTAAAGCACAACACAATAACAAACTATATTAAATGATAAACGAAAAACAATAATATAATAAACTGCAACAAACGATATGCTATTATATAATGTTGCGAGCTTGCAACCCTCCCCTCGTCTGGGACAGTACGCTGTATAACAGCAGATCATAACAACAATCTATTAAACACAGTTGAAATTGCTTATATAATATGAATCATCAGATCAATTCAAAGCACAAAACAAATAATACAAATTCTAACTGAGAAACAAAATAGAGATCTGAGTGTACTCGTAGTTACTGAAAAATATTTCCGAAAGCCAACAACAACTTATAAAAGAATCATGTATTTAAGACTAAGAAATCAATCGGAAAACATCCAAAATCCATTGGATTTGTGCACAGACGTCATTAATAGTGAAGAGTACAACGTGAACTTGTGTAATTCCAATTATTCTTCTTTTCGTCTGTTTGTATCTTTATCTTACAGAGTGTTGTTTGTGTTTTTTTATGAATTTATGTTTATAAATTTACTTTTTACGGGATGGAATTTGAAGACGACATTTTTTCACTCCAATTGAATCGTTTCAGGTGGTTTTGCAAGATTTCGCTAGTAAAATGATATTAACATTTTTATGTATTTAGATCGAAATAAAAAATTAATCTAAATATAACATCAAAGAAATAGGTGTAGATAATATAAATATGAATTTTATCAAAACCATTCAAAGTTCAAATTCAAATTTTTAACTTACTTAAGTCGATATTCAATAAACTTCATTAACACGAAACTCTAAGTGTGCTCTTCAAATCGACTGAAAAAAAAACAAAACAAAATACACACATGCAAAAGTCAGGAAAACGATAATTTTCAACATACTGTGCATTGTAATTAAAATATCATAGATGACCTAATTATAAAAGTTAAAAAAGCGTAGTATGAAAAATAAAGTATATCTTAAAACATAGCACAAGTTAGAATGATAAGCACAGCAGGTATAAATTAAGCAACCAAAAACGCTAAACAAATCAAAAAGTGACACATGAAATAAAAAGCAGAGGAATAACACACTATACGCAAGCACTAGTCCAAATTTAGCCTGGGATCCTGGCTCACTGTACAGTAGACGAAGTGTTAAAATTAATAATGTTATTTGTTCAAGGTTATGGTTGACTTTCTGGAATTTTTATACTACTAGCTGTTTGCCTTTATTTATTCACCCCTTATTTTAAAAATTTTGTATTTACATTGTGCCATAGATCGAATGTATTCGTTCAGTGTATGGTCACTTGTGTTAATATGTCTTTTGAAAGAGTTAAGTTATTTCAATTGATATTTTATAGTGTGTCTTTCAATGTTAACTTGTGATGTTACACTTATGTTACAGGTATGGCTGAAGGTTTATACCTATATTTAAACGTCCAAACCTGCTACATTTGTTTGCACTTTTGTTAGACACATGGTTTCTTGGTAATAACTTTAGTATAAGTAAATAGAAATCAATAACTTTTAACACAAGGTTTATAACAACTAAAGGAAGGTTGGGATTGATTTTTGGGGTTACGGTCCCAAACGTTAAGGAATTATGGGTAAAATGGGGCTCAAATAAGCATTTTTGTAGTTTCTAGACATTAACTTGCGTAGGGATGGTTAGGATTTAATTTGAGGGGTTATGGCTTAAACCATTTAGGAATTATTGGCAAAAAAAGGGGGGAAATAAAAGATTTTTTTTCTGGGAAAAGGACAATTGAGACAATTTAAAAGCAGTGTAAGAGAGGTAATCCAAATCAATTTTAAAGAACAATTTCTGACTACCTCTCTTACACTGCTTGAAAATTATGTTTTAAGTGATGATGATTGTCTTGAGGTGATTAGCTGTCAATTTATTTTTAGCAGTTACTATTGATTAATATCAATTTTAGCCATGACTATGTATGTCATTTTATATTTAAGACTTTTATGATGTATTCAACTGGGTAATTATGGTTACAAACTCCCAGGGGCGTAGCTAGAATGAAACAATGTGCAAGCATATATCGCCAAGCGAAGCGAGGCGAAGCGAGGCGAAAATTTTGGGACCCTTTTATGCAGAAAATAGTTTGTTTTTCGGGTTTTGGCCATAGGACGGTTAATTGAGAAGCTACATGTACATAGGACTTATACATAATTCATGAATGCAAAACTATTCAAAAATCTTCAGAATAGAACATCTGAATAGAATTTAGCATGCATGGTTAATTGAATACATAAACAACACATTTTTGTGTTATGGAATTTACTAAAAATTGTCAAAAATCTGCCCTTCGGGTCTTATAATTAGCAGAAACGAACTTCTTTATTACTAACTTTGTCAATATTCACACAAAAATCCCGATGAATATTCAGCAATGCTAGCGATGGTAAACCGTTGTTGTTCGTTGTTAATCGTACATATGTTTTCAACAGACGTAGTACACTGAATGATCTCTCTGCGGTAGCACCTGCGAGATGTAATCCAGCGTGTTCGCCATCGAGAGACCTCCCGATTGAATTTGTCAAAATAACATGACAAGTCAGTTTCGTATGTCTCAAACAATGCTGCGATTTGTTCGTTTGTTGAATTTCCTACAACACGAGAAAGCACTGAGATATGCGCAAAGCAGTGATTTTTCTGACTGATATCAGACGCGACTCCAGTTCCATAAATTATCATGTACCTATGTACATGTAGCTTCTCAATTAACCGTCCTATGGCCAAAACCCGAAAAACAAACCATTTTCCGGTACCACGATTTCCCGAGAAATACAAGAAAAACATTATATCCCCAAAACAAACTGATATATACTACTTTTAACAATATTAAAGAATATTATAATTAAAGATATTACTCGTAAACTATCATGTGGTCTATGGACGCAAAATATAATGAGACTTTCCAAGACTGTTTTTGCGTGTTTGCAGCCTGGGTGATTGGCTTTGGTAGTCACATCGCATCGGCATATTTAACGATATCGAAGGGTTCTGATAAATCTAATGGCCGATTGGTACATTGCATTCCAAACAGATAAACCGTACTCTGTAAAATGTTCTCCGAAACTACAAGAGTATAACAAAATATAATCTTGTAATAGATTCAAGTTACTGTCCGATTTTGTCATCTGCAATAAAACTTTAGTTTTGAAACCAAATGCCACTATTTAATGACATAACATCATTTGAATGCTCGTATGTGTATCCTTTAAATTTTTAATTCATAAATTTTTATTTTGCGATTTTTTTTTGCATGCCGAATTTATGTGCACGCAATTGCGTGTTGGCGTATAGGGAGCTACGCGCCTGACTCCATTAGTAATTTGAAATGAGATACTGACCATTTCTCGAGGGAAATTATTTTTTTTAATAAGAAAAAGGGGGAGGTGAATAAAAATGGAGGGGGGGGGGGGCAATTTTTCTCATTTCAGATTTCAGAAATTAAAAGAAAATTTCTTCAAATATTTTTTTTTTGGGGTGGTGGGGTTAATATTCAACAGCATAGTGTATTGCACAAAGACTTTTTTTTGGGGGGGGGGGGGGGGGGGGGGGTTAATTCGCAACAGCATAGTGTATTGCAAATATAAATTCAAATCATATAACCAATTTGAAGTTCTTTGACTACAGTGGTCGTATCCATTTTCGCTCAGCGAAACAATTTATCCTTCATAAATTGTGACTTGGATGGAGAGTTGTCTCATGTCTCTCATCGTCTCATACTACATCTTCTGAGTTTATCCGTAAAGACTTTTTATTCACTCTTAAAAAGAAGCCACGGTTTAATTTATTATCATAATGGAATAATTGATCTACAGCTGTATTTTTTAACTAAGTCTATATGTTTTCAAGGATATTATACTAACGTTAGTATAAAAGTCCCAGGTGTGTTTGATGATTTTTCAAATTTAATATGTCTAAACTGTTTATGATCGTTTTGGTTTATCTCGGTTTAGTGGTCTTAGGGGACACCTCATGAGAACACTCATGAAAAGGGGAAGTAAGTATCTCTCTTTCCGCTGTGTTGTAAATCAGAAACATTTTGTAGAATGCAAAATGCTATATGTTATAAGACCTGACAGTAAAGAGAAAATACATTTTAGAATCAAATTTATCTTCACACGACACTACAACTGCTTGACTCGTCTCAAATTTCATGTAAATTCTTTTTTACTTCCTTGTATTTGCATCTTTTATTTCAATATTTAGATGTGAGCAGTCTCGTAATCGTGTTCAGTGCATCATAATACTAACCTACATCCCCTCAACAACAAAACAGAAAACAAGTTATTCCCTGTCTTCTTGCAGTATCCCTCAATAAAAAAAATGGGTAGGTAGTCCATAAACATGATAAAATAATTTTACTTTTGGAGAAATAATTTATGACTCTAAAGTTATTAGGTTTGGTTATTTTTTATGGTGGGTTGCTGTCCTGTTATGATATATCCGATATATATCAAGGGAAATACTCAGAGCTCATAAAAGAATTGACAAACATGGCTGTGTTTACACCTGAAAACTCTACTCTTGAGTACATATTAAACTAGAAAAGTTAATATTTATGTGCACACAATTACAAACTTACCTTAATTTTTATGTACATTTTTTCAAGTGTTTAGACATATCAGAAGACAACAGAAAAAAACTAAACAAATTAACACAGGAGTTTCATCTAAATCAATCAACTCAGTTTCTTAGTTTAAATCACCTATTGGTGTGCAGATATCTATTGTAAATCAATACAGTTCATAACATTTATTATAAGCCTTATGTCTTCATGAATATTCTTATATGCACAATAACTTGTATATAATTTTTTATATCAAGGTCCCTTAAGAATTTTGGAATTACAAAGGTTATACAAACCTAAAGGCCAAATAAAATTATAGGTGTGTTTCCTATTTCCCTCCCTACCTGATATTTTAAGCTTAAAAATAGCCTACCTTAAATTGTTTTTTTTTGTCATTTTTCAATCAGCACGGATAAAGTCAGAATCTCTCTCCCATTGAGTCAATGTAAAAATAAATTGTAAAATAAAAAGATTTCCCTACCTACCTACCCTATTTTTTTCAAAGATGTAATAGGAAACACACGTATTATTTTATTTGGCCTAATCGATACCCTTAGTAGGATGAAACTATGTAAATTTTATATTTAGAAATTGGCACTAAAAATACTATTTATTATGTAACAGATATTTTCATAAAAATTTAAGCAAATCAAAAAATACTGATGCATTTAATTCCTTAATTGCAGCAGCCAACATAACAGAAGAAACGGAGGTCAAGGTTGCCAGAATGGCTAGTGCTGGTGAAGACTGGAGGACAGGAAAGTCTATTATAGAATGCAATCGTTACATGCTTGACAACTCTGTACACACTGATGTGACCTTCAATGTCAAATCAACGATGTTGTTGGCGCATAGGACAATTCTAATCAGTCGCAGTCAGGTTTTTGAGAGTTTGTTAACGAGCCAAGCATCGTCAGGTGTAATCAGTATACCTGATATTGAACCTGCTGTCTTTGGTAAAATGTTGAGGTAGGCTATGTAGAAAGTAAAATCACAAAAATATTGAATTCAGGCGAAATTCAAAACCGAAAGTCCAATGGCAAAATCAAAAGCTCAAACACATCAAATGAATTGATAACAACTGTCATAATCCTGACTTGGTACATGCATTTTCTGATGTAGAAAGTTGTGGATTAAACCTGGTTTTATAGCTAGCTAAACCTCTCACTTTTGTATGACAGTCACATGTTGGTTATGCAAAATAGGAATATTGATCAATCATTTACAACAAGTAATATTAAGTACATCATATACCTAGAATTAAGAAGTGTGTCAATGAGACAACTCTCCATCCAAGTCATAATTTTAAAAAGTAAACCATTATACTTGTAGGTATAAGAACGGTCTTTAACATGGAGCCTTGGCTCACACCAAATGTCAAGCTATAAAAGGCCCCAAAATGACTAGGGTAAAACTATTCAAACAGGAAAACCAACGGCCTAATCTATATAAATAACCAAAAAACACTTTTGAACAACAGGTTCATAACTTAGGACAGGACAAAGAAATACAGCAGGTTTAAGGGGTACATAACATGTGCAGGGAGTCGGGAGATAACTCTGTATAAATCATCTGAACGTTTTAATTTCACTGTATTGATCATGTTGATAAGGAAATATTAAGCTTCTCAATGATCAAAATAAGTGTTTGTCAAACTGCTATGTATTCAATGAAATTTTTCTTATAAAGTGTGTTGTTAAATGTTTTTATAATATATATTTTTTTTTATTCATTTTAATAGTAGTTTCATATATATATATATCATAATATGTCTCACAATGTAAATTGCACAATTTTCATAGAATATTTTTTTACCTCAAGAATTTTTAACGAAATATTATATATACACTGTATATCATATATATATATGATAAAAGTGTCTAAGACACTTATATAATTTAATTTAGTAACTGCATCAGTTATTTACAAACTGATCCACACCTATATAGATTGAATGTTGATTGTTGCTATTTTTAGACACTATATATCATATATCATATATATGTAACACTCAGAAATGTGTCCTTCCCCCCAAACGTGTCCAACATCGACGTCACTGAACTGCAAAACATGTATGGGCCCCACAGCGTGCCAATTGTATAAAAGCCCAAACGTGTCCATTTTTTCAACTAAATGTAACCCCCAAACGTGTCTAATCCCCCAAACGTGTCCATATCAAGCGTTATTTGGTTTCTTGCTATTTCATTAATAACGTATAATAATTTTACCATTTCATTAAAAAAAAATAAAGATAAAGTCGTAAGGTCTTTTTTAAACCAGAATTAAAACTGGATAAAAGTGGGGGCGTCATTTTGGCTATGTCGTATGTAAATTGTAAGCAAACATTTTTTATTTAAACTGTACATATACCTGGTCAAAATGTCCCTTTCTCTGCGAATTAAAGCTTTTATTTTCTCTATAAATATGCATGAAACAATACGCAATCAACAGTCTAAAGTTAATTTATACACTAGGAATGTAAAATCATTAAAACTTGTATGTTCTCTCTACATATGCATGAAATACTTGCAACTGGACAATACGCAATCATCAGTTTAAAGTTAATTTATACAGTACAACTGTAAAAACATTAAAACTTGTATGTTCCCTCTAAATATGCATGAAGTACTTGCAACTGGACAATACGCAATCAACAGTCTGAACGGTTAATAGATACAGTACAAATCAAATTTGCAATTACGATAATTAACAACCTAAAATTTATTAAAAAAACAACTGATGAACAGTTTATAATTTGATGAGCTTTTAAAATATCAGAACTGTTGAAAAAATGGAAGTAAATTTTGCTGAAAGATTGCCGTTGGATTAATATAAAAGACATCACTGGAGTTTTTAATAAACAAATAATTTACACAGTAAACGATTAATTCAAATGCACTACCTATAACTTTTTGTATGTTCGCTCTTAATGAGCATGAAATACTTGCAACTGGACAATAAGCAATTTCAGTCAAAATTTAATTCATATGATACAGATTAAATTTGCAATTATGATAAACATTATAAAAACCAGCATTGAACAAACTAATTCTAATAAATGGCAGTAGCTCATCAACTGTTTCCCCCTTAATAGAATTGCTGTAAACGTTATCGATTTCATTTAGGACATACATGTGTTAGCGCTAAAAGACGTGAGCGTTCTGGCGTTTAACAGTGGACATGTTTTGGTGAATAACAATTATCGGACACGTTTGGGGGTTATGAAATCGGACACGCTTGGGGAAAATTGAATATTACGGACACTTTTGGGGAAAATAGACACGTTTGGGGGAATCGGACACGTTTAGGGGGAAGGACACGTTTGGAGGTGTTACATATATATTCTTAAAAAATTCTTGAGGTAAAATGATATTCTATGAAAATTGTGCAATTTACATTGTGAGACATATTATGAAGAGTATTTGAAAACCATCTTTTTTATTGATTTTTGTAACACAGGTAAGTTTAAATTCTGGCTGGAAGGTCTGCAGGAATAAAATAAGATGATAAAAATGAATCATAGCTTTTTCTTGCTTTAAAATTTTCTCTATGAAACTGTTAACTGTTTGATTTATAAATTGTAGGACAAAAATCTATAAGCCCTATTCTGTGGAAATTTTAGTATAATTTAAGTTGACACAAGTATTTTATCCTTTATTTATTTTATTTCAGCTTCATTTATTGTGACAGTGTTGATGTTGATGATAGTGATGCTGCAGGTTTACTGGCAGCAGCCAAGAAATATAAGATATCTGGTTTAGAGGCTCTGTGTATGCAGAAGATGAAAACTGGTGTGTCCATAGAGAGTGTATGTATCGTCCTGAACCATGCTGCTGATAGTCAACTGAAAGACAAATGTGTAGAATTTATATTTAGATTCCCACAGCAGGTTATTGAAACCAGTGGTTTCTTACAATTGCAACCACAGCATTTGCTAGCAATAATTGCAGATGACCGTTTTAATGTAAAAGAAGAACTTATCTTTGAGACTTTGGTCAAGTGGTCAGAAAAAGAGTGTATTCGTCAAAATTTGAGCGTAAATTTACCACATCAGAATCAAGTACTTGGAGATATTGTAAAACTTGTGCGATTTGGTTTAATGGAACACAAATATGTCAAAGAAAAGTGTAAAAAATTTCTAAGTAGTGAAAGTTATGTTGATATAATGGAAGAATTAGCAGAGTTGGGCAATAACTCTGGACTAATTAAGAAAAAACGTGGATTGGTTGCTACTCCAGATGATTCAAATTCAGTGTCAAGTACATTGACATCCAATAGTAACAGTCGAGTATTTGATCATGGGGCAAGCAGCACTTCATATGGAGCCAGCCAAGGTCTTCCTAGTTCATTTACATCATTTCCAATGCAAAGCAATAATACCAGAGTGCTGCATCCTCGTTCCAATCCAATGGAAACCTCAAATTCTTCACGATCATCACAAGATATTCCTGAAGTTACTGATTGTATACGGCCTGTTGAAGCAGTACAGAGGTATTCTTTGGAACACAGGGAAAGAGTTAGATTGGGATACTTTATTGAGAGGGAGCAGCGCATTATCGTAGAAAGATTTGAAGCAACTCAGAGCGGGAAAGCATATACCAGAGATAACAAAGATGGCGTATCATTCATATCCTCCGAAAATCTAAAATTACACGGAATGCTGATCTATGGAAGTCACCAGAGGCCAGGATCTTATGAAATAGAGCTAGAAATCCTAGTAGATACTGGAATTAGAGGTTCTGATCTACAAAGAGTTTACGCATTGAAAACAAGCATGAGTTCAGATGGCGCTACAAAAGTTTATGAACTTATTGTGAGCCCAGCAGTAATGATTAAGTCTGCGAAAGTCTATACTATTAGAGCATTATTTAAAGGGCAAGCTAGTTTCTATGGGGTAAAAGGCATTTCACCTGTTTTGAAAAATGGCCTTCAGATAGATTTTGTTACAGACATAACTTGTCTAAACCTAACCTCAAAGGAAATTGGACAATTTCCAGGACTTATCTTTGAAAAAGTTTAAGATTACAAAAAAAATGAAAAATCGTAAATTAAGATGCTGATAGTTCAAGAATGGAATGAAAAGATTGGATTTTGGAATAAAAAAAAAGTTAAGAGATGTGGTATGATAATCAGTGAAACATCTATCCAGTAGAGACCAAAGGGCAAATAGGTAACAGTTGGATGCTAAAAAGTCTTACTGTATAAAGCCTACCTCCCGAGAGTAACATTATCATCACAAGGTTCTGTTGAAGTAATAGATTCCAGGTTTCATTGGTCATAGAAAATAGTTGTATTCTGTTTTCATTCATAAACTGTAGTACTATGAAACTGTACATCTAATTTTAATGAAATCAAGAGGCCATTTTAAGTCAAACCCACTGCAACAGCTTCAAATGAAATTTCTGGGACAAGGTTTATTTTTAAGATGTGTGGAAAATAGTAGATTTGTTAGTTTTGTTTTTATTTTATATGCATACATATAAATATATTGACTGTGCCGTGTGGAAATCTAGAATGAGCCTATAATTGGCTCATTTGATTTGCATTGAAGTTTTTGTTTTTAATTTTTTAAATAGTTTTAATTTTTGTTGTCATAGGGTGCTGAGGTAATTTTAAAAATCCATGACATGATGGCAAATAATTAGTAACTGTAACTCATAAAGAAAATTACTTTGACAGTATTGGAATTGTTTTAATAAGCTTAAGCTTAAGCTAAATGTTCTAAAATGTACACAGTTTGTTAAAGCCCGCCAACAACTTTTTATTCTGTTGGTATGGTTCGCATGGTTGTCATGTGAATCACATTTTCCTGTTAGCGGTGACCAAATGTTCATTGACTGATTGGCAGAATACTGTAGTTAAAATTATAATTCCATACTGCTTCATTATTGTGTCATTGCTTCAAAACACGAGGGACTCATGTGGAATAAGATTAGTTAGCGAATTCTGTCATATCTTTGAAGTAGGCTGCTATTAAGATTTCATTGCATATTTTTAAATTGATTGATCATTTATAGAGGTGTAGTTAACAGATTATATGCCTGCTATATATACCAATCAAAATCAGTTTGTTGACTTGGTTTGATTCATGTATTGAAAATTTTGTAGATTCGTGTAGAAGGCTATGTTAAGTATATTTTGTTTGTCAGAATGAAAATATTTTAATCATGTTGAGAGTAATTTATTAGTTATAATTGTACAATGAACCTTGGCTTAACAAAACCCAAGTGTAAACCTGGCATTTTTTAACCAATCTCATATATTTGGACATACACATGTATGACATGTATGATAAATATTATTGATTAATTAAAACTGGTTTTAACCATGTTAAGACAAGTTTCACTGTACATAGTAAGATTTAAATAAGTGTAATCAGTCATGGTTGTACATTGATCATTGTATATATATATAACAGGCTATTATTTGAACTTGGAATTATTTTTAATTATGGAGTTTGCTTGATTTCTTGTTATTGAAATTTCTAATAAATTCCATGTTTATTCTGTACTGAAATGTTCTGTGCTGCGCACAACACTTTCTATTACAAAGAAAAGAGTATATTTTCAATAGAATGTACTGTGCCGCGCACAACACATTCTAACCAAAATACATTGTATGAAAAGTGTTATTAACCGCTCAAAAGATCATAATACCAAATAAACATGGAATTTATTAAAAAAAATTAAACAAGAAATTATGCAAATTCCATAATTAAAAATAATTCCAAGTTCAAATAATAGCCTGTTATATGTACATTTTCTTTAACATACCAGTGATCGTTATTTATAAATCATTTGAAAAAGTAGAGGTGAAAATTAAAAAAAAAATAAAAGAAAGACTTGTTTAAGAAATCTTTGTTTGCAATGCATGTCCTTGTTATGCTATATTGAAGACCTGTTGGTGACCTGCTGTTGTTTTTTTCAATGGTCGGGTTGTTGTCTCTTTGGCACATTCCCCATTTCCATTCTCAATTTTACCTTGTTATACTAATATGTTAAGGACAGAACAACCTGTATCAGGGATGTACATTTTATACAGTTATCCTAATGCTAAGTTTTACAAATGTACATTTTGATGTGTAAACATATATTACAAAATATTGTATTCAGTGAATAGAAGAGTTTATACTATTTATTTATTTTGACAATGCTGTATGTTATAAGAACTTAAATATTCAATCAGCAGAGTATTTTTGAAGAATTTCTTACATTATTTTTTGTAAAAATAAGTAAAAAAACATATGTTTGGTTAAATGCTTACAAATCATGATTACTTTGATTTATTCAAACATTGTTTAATGACTGTTGAATAATAGACGTATGATATGGCTTTCATTTCAACCATTTCTATTCATTTTACAATTTATGTGTACATTATCTAGAATTTTTTTTTTTAATGATATGTATGTGTAGCATGATACATTTAGCCTCCAGATCTAGTGATGCACTACCCATAGGAATAACTTATGGTTTTTGTATTAAATGAATCTTTATTGGGGATCTCATTGGGGGTTCTGATCCCAGATCCTGCTTACTGTTTTGTCAGATTCCTGTATCCAGCTTACACTATGTAAGTAAGCAATTCTCCTTTTTTTGTTATTTCCCTTGTCCCGCTAGACTTCATTACCCCTTTTCACGGCACAATAATTGACTTTTACAGGTCACCCTTACAAGAAATCGGCAATCTCTCGTCACATTTAAGACCCCAATGAGACCCACTTTATTATAACTTGCAATTCCATATTATAAAGAAACTCTGTTTTGCAAATGTATGTAACAGTATTTGCAAATCTTAGCTTATTTTTAATTGGTTATTTAAAAATCAATCATTCTTAAGGAAATAAAGTAAAAAAAAGTGTATAGATTTTCTTTACTTATATTAAGTTAACTTTGTCTTTTTTTTGTCACATTATAAATCAATCACAGATATTTGTGGTATGGATGTGATACCCCTTTCATTTTTTCTTCTAACAATTATTTGTATACATGTAATATAGATTCCACAACTGCAACAAGTGTGTTACGATATTTCTCCACTCGAGACAGTTAAATTTTAATATTTAAAGCACGAGGTTTTGCCGAGCTTTTTAAATAGTTAAAATTTAACTGTTGAGAGTGGAGAAATATCATAATACATGAGTTATAGTGGTGGAATCTGTTTCTCTAATGATTTTTATTCTTCTTTTTTTTAAGATTTAAAGAAAGTTGTGTACTTTTTATGTGACGTCATCAGGCATGGTCGCCTTTTTTCATGACGTCACAATAGGAAAATTCAGAAGAAACAAAGAAAATTTAAAGTCACAATAAAATTTCGACCAATCATTTGCTGAGAACAAATTTTTCACTCGAGATTAGAAATATTTATCTCACACTGGTCAGTGAATGTGAAAATAGCATGAAAATTAGAGAAAAAGCATTTCCAGCTTGTAAATAATAATAACCTGTACCTTCAGAATCAGAATCTGTAACATTATTTGTTTGAGTAAGCTTGTATGTTTAAGTAAAAACAAAGACTTCATAAAGACTTCTTGTTTATTGATACTACTGTTTGTTATTGCAATTGTATCATATAATAAAACTGTACAAGAGCATTGAGTTTTTGTTTTCCTTTTAACTAAAAGTTATATTTGAATATGTGTGGTCATTGTGTGGCTGTCTATTGTTCAACTTTTGGTTTACCCAATACTTAAAGGCAATTTATGAAGTTTCCTGTAATATTTTCACAGGAACTGCAAATCAGTGCTTCCTTGTATTAGGTATCTGGCTTTATGTGATCATTCTATACTGTTCTTTGCATTTGCAGATTCAAAGCTCAAATACTTTGTGTTAAACAAACATTTATGTTTTCTTTTACATAATGACTCCCTGTTGAAGATTGTATTTTGACCTATAATGATTTACTTTTACAAATTATGACTTGGATGGAGAGTTGTCTCATTGGCACTCATACAACATCTTCTTATACATGTATGAAATTTTTGTCACATTTCTCAGTTAAGAATTACACAATAATCCAGGCTTTTTAAAATTTGAAATCAACCTGTGCGTGCGCATGCTATATTGTCAATTATTGTGTGAATTTTTAAAAATTGATCAGTCATCATCCTCCTGTTTACTGTTATTTATAGTTAGCGTATTCTTGGTTTTGTTGTGTCATTGGGTTTCTGTCTTTTTGATGTACAATGTATAAGCTATATCTCCTTTTATTCATATGCCAACAGACACTTTACAGAAATTGATAAAAAGATAAATGCATTCAATTTTGCTGACAAGACATGCCTGATAACATGATATATAGTATGTCCAAAAATGGATAATAGATACTGTGAGTGGAACATAACATCACAGGTTCATTTAATTGTCTTAGACCATGTAGTCCTAGACTTGGAAGGATTTTAAGAGCTTGACATATTGTATATAGACACCTTTCATTTGTTGAAGATTGGTTAATTTTGTCAATGGGTTGCTGTCTTGTTGACATGTACTTCACTTCTGATGTCATCGTATATAGATATAAGATGTGATATGAGTGCCAATGAGACCACTCTCCATCCAAGACACAATTTGTAAAAGTAAACCATTATAGGTCAAAGTACGGTCTTCAACACGGAGCCTTGGCTCACAACAAACAGCAAGCTATATCAGTATATATACATACTTCAACAAGGGACAAATATCAATGTCCTAAAACGCACAAAGAATGGAAAGAATAAAAACCAAGATACCGAATGATCCAAAACCAACATATTTTTCAATATAAAATACACTTCATTTAGCTACTACCACTTGTAAATTCTTCATTTGATGAGTTTTGTGTTTACTCAACCTTTGGCTCTGATCTAGTGAAATAGAAGAAACCCCCTCAAGTTTAAAGTTATATACCGGATAGGCTGATATTTCAGGAATAATCAAATAATGTTGTTAATAAGGGTTATTTCCTATGAATTATACATAAAACTAGAGGCTCTGAAGAGGCTTTGTCACTCACCTTGGTCTATGTGGATATTAAACAAAGGACACAGATGGATTCGTGAGAAAATTGTGTTTTGGTGATGGTGATGTATTTGTATATTGAAGCATATAAGTTCAAAGGGGCATAACTCCAGTCTCCTAGAAAAAAATTGAATCATAATTTCCTGTCGATATGCACATCTAAATAGTATGTCCTTATTATCTCCAAAGTTTCATGAAATTCTGTTCTGTGGTTTCAGAGGAGTTGTGACGACAAACTGTTGCAGTAGTATATTGGGGCAAATAAGTTCAAAGGAGAAAAAAAAAATTGAATCATAATTTCCTGTTGATATGCACATCTAAATAGTATGTCCTCATTATCTACAAAGTTTCATGAAATTCTGTTATGTGGTTTCAGAGGAGTTGCCACAATAAACTGTTGCAGTAGTATATTGGGGCAAATAAGTTCAAAGGGGCATAACTCCTAGAAAAGTAATTGAATCATAATTTCCTGTTGATATGCACATCTACATAGTATATGGCCTTATTATCTAAAGAGGTTTCATGAAATTCTGTTGTTTGGTGTTAGAGGAGTTGGAATGAAAAGAACAGGACTGCCAGACAGACGGGTCAAAAACATTATACCATCCGCAACTTCGTTGATTAAAATGATGCCACCAAAATTTAAACCTGATCTGTTTTTTGTGTGAAAATAAGCATTGTGTATGAGTTTCATAACATTTGGTTGAGGCAAACTAAAGTTAGAGAATGGAAAAGAAAATTTCATCAACTTTTCTAATTGTAAAGAGGAATAACTCAAGAACGATAAAAGTGACACTGCCAAAATTCAAACCAAGATTCAAACTTGATCTGTATTGTGTGGTAATAAGTACTGTGTATAAGTTTCATAACATTTGGTTGAGGCAAACTAAAGTTAGAGAACAGAAACAAAAAAATCAGCAATTTTTTCATTTGTAAAGGACCATAAATCTAAAACTGTTAAAGTGATGCCACCAAAATTTAAAACAAACTGTGTTTTGTGGTAATAAGCATTGTGTACGAGATTCATAATATTTGGTTGAGGCAAACTAAAGTTAGAGAACAGAAACAAAATTCTGCATTTTTTTTTCACTTTTAAAGGGGCATAACTCTAGAACAGTAAAAGTGACACCACCAAAGTTCAAACTAGATCTGTGTTGGGTGGTAATAAGCACTGTGTATAAGTTTCATACATTTGGTTGAGGCAAACTAAAGTTAGAGAACAGAAACCGAATTTGAGACATACAGATGTATGTACAGGCAGACAAGGGTAAAACTTAATGCCCCCTTTGCTACAGCGAGGACATAAAATCTTACACTTCTGATTTTGTGCAAACATTTGGTTTCTGGAATAATCTCAACCATGTATGCTTGAATTTCAACTTTTGCTCATTGTTCAAACTGTATACTTGCTTAAATTTTTGGTCATTTGATCTCTTGAGGAGAGATGCCTTTGGGCATTCAAAACACTTGTTGTGGGAGTTGCCTTCAGAGTTGCATAAAAATGGAAAAAAACTAAATCTTTAAATAGTATATTTATCTCTCTGTAAAAACATATTTCATATAGATAAATAAGCTACAAATAAATATTGTTGTCTTTGATGCAAATCAGACATAAGAATATTCAAATAAGTTGCATTTAAATATGATTTGTGTATGATAGGATTTTGGAACAATTATGAGCAAGAATGAAGTTTAAAAAGCTCAAAATAAATGATCACTTTATTAATATTTGTGGAAAAAAACAAAGTATAGTATATATTATAATCTATTAGGTTAAAACAGGTTGAAAAAATTGGTCACATAAGATTATGGTTTTTGTTCAGCAATTGTTTTAGTCTGTATTTTTTAAATGCAGTTCTATTCAGTGCTGCACTTTCAGGTTTAGAATAATTTTCAAAATACTGCATAAAATACTTGTTGATCTGTACTAAGTAATATTTAAATTGATATTGAGTCCTTAACCCTTTCAAATAGCCTTGCCCTTTTCTAAGCATATTTAAAATACCAGTTATTATAAGTCTATAATAGTGCAGAGTAATATAACAAAACAAATAAAATAATCAGTTGCAACTGAAAGAAATAAGCTATAAATAATTGGTATAAAAGTAAAAGATATCACAGAAATTAAAGACAAAAGCCTTACGTCAAACAAAACAAAATGTGTTTTACTTGTTTTGTACACATCTAATTATAACTCAGGGGAAGAAATAAAAGCCTTTTAAGTCAATAGTCAAAACAAGCATATTTTATATTGGGTAATATCAACTGAAATTGAACTGCTAATTTCATTTATTTACACTTTTTTCAGAGCCAGAAAACGTCATTGTCAATTAAAGAAGCAACATTCCCACAAGGCTTGCTCGTTATTTCTTCCCTTGCAGAGATCACTTTCAAAAGCAAAAAAATCGTCCACTATTCAAAGAGTTTTTCATTCAGCTACTATGTAGGACTCTGGTCTTCTTCTGTTATTAAAAATTTCAAGTAATTATCATAGGATACACGTTCCATCTTCAAAATATAACCCTTTTTTTTATAAGACCGATCTTAAATAATTTGTCCTCAGAAATGCATAAATTCTTTTTTAAAGTCGACAACTTTTGTATAAATAAATAAGGAATATGATTGTGTTATTATTTAAGCAAATTGCTTATAGGTTTTTACATTGAGGTATTATACACAATATATTCATAATATTTGATTGGGACTAATAGTTACAAGTAGCAAATATATCAATAATTTTGAAGTGCTTGAGGGTAAAATGAAAGAATTATAAGCTGCTAAAAATAAAAATTATATCATAAGCGTTAGATTCAATCAATATACACACTGATTTTGTTCATTTTTGTCTTTTTTTTTTTATGGTAATCAAATTAAGTTTTGTTGTATGACAAGAGGTTTGAAAATAATATTCTTTTTTCTAATATTGTCTTTCTTTGGTAAATTTTGATACACCACACGTTAGTTTAATTTTCTGCAATATCTATTTTGAGGTGTAATTATCATGACTTTTTAAAAAACATATATCACATTTTAGGGCAGGGTAAGCTTTGAAGAAAAGCTTGTTATATCTGTGAAAATTTAGCTGCTTCATAATAAAATATATAAATAAATAATACATAAAAAAAAATCAATATTTTCATTACAAGGGAAGCCCAAATTATAACTTTCATACTAGAATTCCTAGTGATTTGACTGTATTTATGATATGTAGATACCATCAATTATTCCGTGCTTGCCGTAGATACAGAATGTTCTCTGCGTGTAAAATGAACAATGTGTCTACTCTATCCCTGAATCAATCATTTTAAATGCAATGAGGTGATTTTTATTGTTTTCATGTGTGATATGAACATGTTTAAAATTAACATAAACAAAAACACTGGCCAAATGGAAAAAAGAAACAACGAACATGAAGCTAATTTGCATAGAACAAAAATAACAAGAAAGCTTTAACAATCAATTAAAATAAACAATGAAAACATTTAGAGTACAAAATTTTTGGTTTATTATTTTACATACAAAGTGCAGTGGCTCTTTTTTTATAAATAGTCTTGCAATTAAAATTGATAGTAAGTTATGTGGAAATGATCATTTTTGTGAAATAAGTAGCTGGTACATGTGTATATGAAACTTCATGCAATCGTTTATAGATTGATTTAATATTTGTCAATTATTTCCTTGATTTAAAAAAGATGAAAAAATTCTTTATTTTATATTATTCTGATTTACTATAAAACCATGATTTTTTGTTGTTGTCATAAATGATTTTTTCCATCAGATTCTCGAAATCAAAATGAGTGTATGGTGTACATGTCATTAGTTTTTTATAATCTATTGCAGAAAGTGTTTATCATAGGACAATTTAAAACAAAGGTATTGGTAATTATACATGATGCTGAACTTAAACTATTTTAATCAAACATGCAAATTACCCAACGTCTTTTAATATTATAACTATTTTTCAATTAAATATAGTTTTACATCCTTAAATTAAGACAATTTGTTGTTTTATAAAGGCTAACTTTCATTTTTTTATAATCAAACAAACATGATCACTTAATGTATAATATTTGCTAAAATGTGCTAAAATTTTGTAAGATATATTAATTTGCACTATTCATGAGTAACCAATCATACATACACATGTAATTTCTTTGAGAATAAAGCTAAGGTATGCATAATAAACAGTGTCTATACAAAACAGGTGAAAATGATGATGGAAGATTTAAACGACCTTGACTGGCTTTACAGCCCTTCCAAGGTCCGTATGAAAATTTATGTCCCATTGGTTTAAGTATGAATCCATAATCTAAAAATAGATACATCTACAATCGACGTTTTATCCCCAACTACATATACATGCATATGGAAAGATCCCTAATAACAATAATGTGTCTATATGTCCATTTTTAACTCTTGACCTCTAACTCCGTAATCACATATGTCTTGGTCTATCTAAATTTATCTTAATTACAAAGTTAAGAGCACCATTTGTGGCAGGAGACTTCCAAGTAAGACGGACAATTAGTTCCCTTCAATCATTTAGACACCATCATCTTCTTTGTTCTGTCAGCTAGGCCGGTCCACTTGGATATACTTTATTTTGCACATTGCCCATTGTTTTGATTAATAACGAAAGTCCATTTGTGTCAAGCAAAACCTGAAAAATAAGAAAAATAATTTTTAAAATTCTGCTCTATCTTTGAAATTATACATGTATTACTTAATACCAAAACATTTTGTATTGTAGTAACTACTGTATCTTGTCATGGTAGGTTTATTTATTGTTACTTTTTCATGAGTGGGGAGTTCTTTTTATGACTGTGTGACTACAGCCTCAGACATATTTTAAGAAGGATGAGGCTATCTGTATCAAACTTTCCTTACATTCAGATGAAGATCATTAACCAAATGTGTAGGACAAATTGACTGTCTTTATTTGTAAATGATATTAATATATTGTAAATTCATAATTTTCTGTAATGTCTGTATTATTGTGAAACTTTAACATATCTGCTTTGATAGCATAAGGCAGCATAATAATAATCAGGAAAAATACAATAGATCTTTCCACAGAAGAGGGAAAAGACCTAAACAAAAATATGGTTTTGATTTTAAAAGAAATAAAATGTACAGCTTCTCAGATTACGTATAAACAAAAGAAAAAGTTGTATCTAAATTTCTAATTTAGAAGTGGTTTAAAGCATTCACTACCATGTACTGAAGAAAGACTTGCACCAATTTACATTACAAATAAACAAGCAATTGACAGTTCTAACTTGAAAAGCAGCAGTTAGTTATGGAAAACAAGATAAGTCATGAATAAAAACTTATTATCATCTCAATAGTTCTTTATTTTACATAAGTCTCAGATTTATACGATTTTCAGACCTGAAATTACAAAATATTTTCCCCACATTTTCTAGGTTTACGGTAGTATGTCGTTGTTGTTAAAGATACATATGATGAATATATTTTAATGAAAAATTTAAAAAACAAGAGGCTCTCAAGAGCCTGAATCGCTCACCTGAATTTTTTTGGTTTAATCTCTCATCAATGATTATTTTGGCTTTTCAATTTATTTAAATGTTCTTTGAATCGTCCTATTTTCTTCAAAAGCAAAAAAAAATCATTTTCTCCTATGTTCTATTTTAGCCATAGGAGCTATGTTTCTTGACATACAAGGAAATGAAATATAAAATTTATACTAGATACTCTGAAACTCTGAAACTCATTTAGCCTAAGTTTGGCTGAAATTGATACAGGAGTTTCATAAGAGAAGATTTTTTAAAGTAAGTCAACATGATGAACAAATTGTAAAAAATTCTTTAAAGGGCAATAACTCCTAAAGAGGTCAATTGACAATTTTGGTCAAATTGACTTATTTGTAGATCTTACTTTGCTGATCTTTTTTGCTGTTTACAGTTTATCTTTATCTATAATAATATTCAAGATAATGACCAAAAACTGCAAAATTTCCTTAAAATTACCAATTAAGTGGCAGCAACCCAACAATTGGATGTTTGATTCATCTGAAAATTTCAGGGCTGATAGATATTGACCTAATGAACATTTTTACTCCATGTCAGATTTGCTCTTAATGCTTTCGTTTTTGAGATATAAGCCAAAAACTGCATTTGACCCCTATGTTCTATTTTAAGTAACGGCGGCCATGTTTTTTGACGGATCAAAAATCAAAGCACACACTTTGTGCAGGATAATCTAAGGAACAACCATGCTAAGTTTTAACCAAATCCATTTAGTAGTTTCAGAGGAGAAGATTTTTTAAAGTTAGCAAATATGATGAACAAATTGTGAAAAATTGTCATTAAAGGACAATAACCCCTTAAGGGGTCAATTGACAATTTTGGTCATATTAACTTATTTGTAGATCTTACTTTGCTGATCTTTTTTGCTGTTTACAGTTTATCTTTATCTATAATAATATTCAAGATAATGACCAAAAACTGCAAAATTTCCTTAAAATTACCAATTAAGTGGCAGCAACCCAACAATGGTTTGTTTGATTCATCTGAAAATTTCAGGGCTGATAGATCTTGACCTAATGAACATTTTTACCCCATGTCAGATTTGCTCTAAATGCTTTCGTTTTTGAGATATAAGCCAAAAACTGCATTTGACCCCTATGTTCTATTTTAAGTAACGGCGGCCATGTTTTTTGACAGATCAAAAATCGAAGCGCACATTTTGTGCAGGATATACTAAGGAACAATCATGTAAAGTTTCATTCAAATCCATTCAGTAGTTTCAGAGGAGAAGATGTTTGAAAAATTGTTAACGACGACAGACGACGACGACGACGTCGATGACGACGACGACGGACGCCAAGTGATGAGAAAAGCTCACATGGCCTTTTAGGCCAGGTGAGCTAAAAACCTAGTATATCACTGATAGGTTAAGACAACCCCAAGACTCAAGCAAATTCTAAGGAGACAAAATTAAGGTTATTAAAATTGATGAGGACAAATAAAATTGTTAATTATGTTTTGAGATGTAGAATTGCAACAACATTTTCTTATTAACAAATAACCAATAGCTGAAAAAAACCCCATAAAAAACCTCAAAACACAGGGATACAATTAGTGCATCAACATGATTCCATTACTCAAAAATTTAAACCAAACCAGGATAAAAACAATAATATATATATTTAAAACGCATAACAACCCCAGTATATAATGTGCATGCAGCAATGTTCTAACCATAAATATCAACTAAAGGAAACCTATACAATTTGCCCATAAAAAATACCTGGAATTTATCAAACATATATCCCAAATACTGAAATATTACAAGATAGTATGTATCAATCAAATACCCAATTCTGGAATATCACAAAGTAAGAAACAAAATGTCTTATTGTCTAATGAATTCAAATGTTTAAGATGAGATTTGCATGCAATCTAAACAAGACTATAAAGATCTTAGTAAATAAAATAATTCTATGGATTTTTATGCAAATAAAATAATTCTATGATTTTTTATGCAAATTACATAGTTCTAAGCATTTTTATGTAAATAAAAAAATGCTATGCATTTTATGCAAAAAACAAAATTCAAGCACTTTTATGCAAATGAAATAATTTCAAGCATTTTAATGCAAATAAAATAACTAAGCATTTTTATGCAAAATAAATCATTAATTTAACATGGCTTTTGGCATTCAGAATACAAATCTAAGGCAAGAATATTATACAAGTTTTGTTCCTTGTTAATGCTATGTAGGTTCTATAAAACTAAAATAAGGATTCAAACAAAAACAGATATCACACACAGGTTAGATGAATTGCTAACTGTTGTAAATAGAAAGCTTTAGATGTCATTGAAAAACTTACTTAACATCACTCAACTGTGATAACAAAAATATAAATTATACGGTTGTAAAAATAATTAAATTCTACATGATTAATTTGGAAATCAACTAATGTCTAACTCCCCATGTAAAGTCAGCCTTGGTGATATGGCTCTTCTATTATGTCCCTTTTGATCATATAGCTACACATGTATTAAAGTGATATTTTTGACAATCCATAAATGCATTAAGGACCACAAACATGAAATTTGCATCCTGCTATATAATAACCTATAAACTATATTTTTTATTTTGACTTCGTTCTGAAAGTAACTTGTAGAAGTTATACAGGTTCCATTGGTTGAGTGGTAAAATATATCTTTTATAAATTTTGAAATTCAAGATCTCCGTGAAACAAATTCTACCAAATTCTTAAACTATATACTAGAGTTTAACTTAAAGTTTATAAACATGAGTTTATGAGTGCTATTTTGATATGAATCGCATACTATAACATGTATTTTGATTATTATAACTATGTATGTGTCATGTGACTTACTAGATTCTTCTAAATTAGATAAGCGAGGACTAGTGACTTCATGTGAACTTGTGGACGATAATGACGTTGTTCGTGGTGATTGATAGGATTTCTGTGGAGTTAAGTGGAGATCGGTCAAATCTAATCCATCATCTGAGTCTGCATCACTGAAAATTAACAGTAAATTTTAACTTTAAAATAAATTGGCTGTTGTTGAGTAAGTTGAAACTGCTGCTGCTCCTTTTTACTATATGAATTTGTACCACTGAAACTGAGCTACTGTGAATTAATTCATTTTCCTGGATACCAATTTGCATGATTTGTAATTTCGAGAATATTTGATCTTCATATTGTCAAATATAAAATAGAAAATGGGGTATGATTGCCAATAAGACAACTCTCGACAAGAGACCAAATGACACAGAAATGAACAGCTATAGGTCACCATACGATCTTCAATTATGAGTAAAGCCTGTACCTCATAGTGTGCTATAAGATGCCCCAAATTCACAACTGTAAAACAATTCAAACATGATTAAATTTCTGTTCCTAATAAATATTCCTTTTTTTGTTTGAAACATCTTGTCGTAAAACATGAAATATTTAATACTAGATGTTAAGCCAACAATAATCAATCATTTTTTTTCCATCACAATAACTTGCCAAAAAGAATCCTCAATGAGACTAACTCGGCATTCTAATTCTAAAGTAAGGTCAAGCTCTGAATAAGTTAGATTGATTAATTGATAGTTGGTCCCTTTCTATAGCTATATCATTGAGACCAATTACTAATTGATTGAGAAAGTTGGTAGTACCAGGAGAGAACAACAACCTTCCTCTAGATAAAAAAAAAGCCGAATGATAATGAAAATGATAAGAGCTCCCCCTACAATATTAATTAGGAACATGATCAAAAGAAAACAAACCACCTCGCAAAATTGATTTTCTTTCTCCTATTCCTTGCTTATTGTTCTCTAAAGTCTGCACCCATGTCTGCCTTGTTCAATTTTGGAAAATAAAACCGTGAACTATATAGGCCTTTATTCGGTATTTTTTCCTTTTAAAATATATTCCTTTTGTAAATCTCTGACAAAAAGGTTGGACATTAGTCAAACAGATAAACATCACACTTTCAAAACAGTATCAGATAGATATCATGCGACCAGAAACAGTTCCACATTCAGAACACAAAATGCACAGTCACATAAAATGCATCCACAACGTGTAATATTTGCATAATCAAACATTCTTTGTGAGGAATAAATAATGCTAGGACAAATAGGTGAATTTGGAATTAGATAAAACACAACATCATTCCATAATGGTCAATAGAATTTCAACAGGGAAAACATCATAATGCAGATTTATAAAATTCTGAGCTAAATTCCCTTTTTAAGTCCATATATTTAAAATATATTCATTAGTGACTTATAGTAAGCTTTTTAAAAAATCTTACAATCTACTTTTGAAATATTTGTGGAAAGATGTATTTTTTTGCCATATTGCCTTCTTCTATAAGACTTATAAAGAGGGGAGATAATTTGAAATCCTACATACCTGTCAGATAATAAGCTATCACCACTATCTATATCTTCTTGTAATGCTGCCTGGAGATCAGAAATATGTTTAAAAGGTAGGTAACCAAGTTCCTACATACCTGTCAGATAATAAACTAATGTCACTATCTATATCTTCTTGTAATGCTGCCTGGAGATCAGAAATATGTTTAAAAGGTAGGTAACCAAGTTCCTACATACCTGTCAGATAACAAGCTATCTTCACTATCTATATCTTCTTGTAATGCTGCCTGGATATCAGAAATATGTTTAAAAGGCAGGTAACCCAGTTCCTACATACCTGTCAGATAACAGGCTATCGTCACCATCTTTATCTTCTTGTAATGCTGCCTTGAGATTAGAAATACGTTTAAAGAGGAGGTAACCCAGTTCCTACATACCTGTCAGATAATAAACTATCATCACTATCTATATCTTCTTGTAATGCTGCCTGGAGATCAGAAATACGTTTAAACGCTAACTTGAGGTCCGAATGATTTTGTTGGTAATCTGTTTCTAATTCTACTATTTTAGTTTCCTGAAATGTTAAAAATATAACAAATGATTTAATATAAATAACAAGCATTCTGTGAGTATTGCATGGCAATACATAGTCCAGTGCTGAATGAAAATACATTATAATGAAACGAAATTCTTACTTGATCTATAACATGTCATGGTGTAAACTACATAAAATAAACTAACCTACCACTAAATTTTTCAAACAATGTCTTACAAATCTTGATAGAATGCACCATTTTGTACATGCCTGCATTACTATTTTGTTTTTTGGTTAAGTACGTACTAATTCAGTATTTTTGTGACTATATTTAAGTTTAAGTACTTACTAATTCTGTATTTTCACCACCATATTCTAACTGTTATGTTTTTTGGTTAAATACTTTCTAATTCAATTTTTTTTAGGACTATATTCTGGTACATGTACTTACTAATTCAGTATTTTTATGACTACATTCTAATTCTTTCTTTTGTACATCTGAAAATTCTTCTCTCAATTCACGTAACTGTCTTTGTGAACGTTTAAGATTTTCTTCCGCTTGAGTTTTAGAAAATTTCATAGAATCTCTTTCCTCACTTAATTTATCTACTTGCTCTTTTATTCTGTTAAGGGTAACCTGAAATAAGCAATGTTCACATTCAAAACTTATTTGTAACCTAATAAGGCTATTTCTAAACTAAATGGGGAATGTGTTCATAGGGACATAGATGATGCCACTGCTAACTCAAAATTCAGCAATTTTTCCATTTATAAAGGGGCATAACTCTGATTCAGTTAAAGTGACCCCACTAAAATTCAAATTTGATCTGTGTTATGTGGTAATAATCATTGTGTATAGGTTTCATTACATTTGGTTAAGGCAAACTGAAGTCAGAGAACAGAAACTAAAATTTTTATAGTTTAGCATTATTTCCACTTATAACGGGGCATTACTATAGAGCTGTAATAGTGAAGCCACCAAACTTGATCTGTGTTATGAGGTAATAAGCATTGTTATTAAGTTTCATAACATTTGGTAGAGGCAAACTTAAGTTAGAGAATGGAAACCAACTTTAGGATGTATGTTTGCACAGACGGATAAGGGTAAAACTTAATGCTCCCTCTGCTACGATGGGGGCATAAAAAAAACTTTGCATCACTCAAAATGCCAGTACATATACAAAATTCCTAATGGGTACCTCAAAACTATTTTGACATATATGAAATATTGCTACAATAATTGTACAACTTACCTCTATACGATGTTTAGAGGTTGTTTCTAATTCAAGTTTATTTTCTAACTCCCTAATTCTACCCTCTAATCGTAATTTCACGGTCTTTTCAATATAATTTTCTTCTAAGTCTTTTAATCTGGTTTGTAAAAGATCAACCTGCAATGATTTATATATAATTATAGTAACAGAAAAACTCTTCAAAGTTATAAGCTGAGATAAATCAAGAATACTATAATATAATGACACAGGTAAATCTTGCCAACAAGCAAATCTAAATAAAAAGAAACTTTCACCATCTCAGGTGTATCAAGGTTGGTTTCATTCTGTTCAGTTGTTTGCAAAAAGTCAATCAAAATGTGAAGAATTAACAGAAGGGTGATATATTGGTGTTTGGTGAGCGTTTAAATGTTTTTGTTGTTGTCAAGTTGAAACAAGGTGGCCATTTTGGTTTTGCTGGATTGGTTGGGTTCACATGGACTTAGATAAAATAGATATGCAGACATAATTGTAATTAAATTATCTCCCTTTGTCCATAATAAGATTTATGAACAATGCACTACTTCCTTAAAATTTAGAATTGTTCAATAGTGTTTTTTTGCTCTTAAAATATATAGACATACATGGCCATCCTTCTATATAAGACCTACCTCTGATCTGTATTTATCTTTTTCATTTGTAAGTTCTTCTATCTGTTTGAGATTATCTGCCATGGTAATCTGGTCTACAGATTGCTGAAAATATACATCAACACAAGGTTAAGTGTGTTATCTTGTTTTATCATTTTTTTCTTCCTTCTATAGAGAAATGATCTTATGTCAGTTGAAGCATTATATTTAATGAGAAAGGTTCACACAAAAAATTGGTTAAATTGATTGTGATTAAGTAACAAGACATAGATCAGGTCTAATCCTGCCATACTCAGTTAGATTGATTGAAAGGAGTAAGTTCAGTAAGGGCCTTATTTGGCACCGATTATAAAATTAAATGTTTCAAGATAAAATATGTTTCAAGTTGCCAAAAAGACATGTGAGAAAGTAAAATAGAACTATTTGTGTTAAAGTTTTATTCTAAAGCATTTATTACTACATCCAATAGGTAATAGGTAAAAATAAGAGATTAACAAATTTGCCGGATTTCAACCAAATTAAGGACCAGGAAACATAGAGTGCAGGCGTCGACAAACTAAATATTCAACTTAAACATGTACAATGTCTTTAAAAAAATCATGTTCAAAGATCTTTCTTGTTGACGTTTGCTCTCTGTTTCCTGTCCAATAATCAATGTAAAATTTACAAATTTTCATTGATTTTTCAGGGAAAATGAAAATGAGTACTGTTTGTGACGTCATCAATAGAACGCAGGAACGTAGATTTTCAACAAAAAGGCTTATTAATTTCCTATCTAGTCAATGTATTAGCTATGATTCCTTGTGATATTGGTCACAAAATCCTAATTTGAAATTTGAGGTAAAAAAGAGGGCCTTATCGAACCGAACCTACTCCTTTAAAACGTTTGACAAAAACAAGAAGCTGAGCAATTACAAAAACCTTCCTTCATGGTTTGCAAAGAAGGTAGTTAATCTGTTTAAAGATCGAATACTGTAAAAATCAACTTATTTTGGCGGATTCTATATTTCACATTAAGCTCTTACTAGCCCAATACATGATTTTCAAATTTGCTTGATGTAGTTAAATAATGGATGATCCAAGTTTTACATATTTGGGATGATTTATATTCTCATAATTTTTCTAATCGCAACAAGTAGTTGTAACAAATAAATTGCTCATGAAAATTACAGTATAAACCTACAAAGATTCAAGATTGATTGTGTCTTGATTAAAATGTCCAAACAAAGGTGAAAAGGTGGTAAATAAAATTACAATGAACAGTATATACCTGTTGTACTACAGCTTTGTATTTCCTCATCACATCATTTAAGTCTTCCTCATTCTCCTCCACTTGACTCTGTAATTCTGCCTTCTCTCTCATTAATCCTAAACTCTTACTTTCAGCCTGAAAATGAAAATAAAATTTTGTAATTGAAAGTTTTCTATGTGATTATTGATAACTTTCCTAAACTACCTTGAGCATTACAAGTTATTCTTTTATAGCCTGCCTAGGACATGGGCATGGTGTCTAACACCTACTCCTGTGTATTTATCTTAACAATCTAATATCCTTTGTAACAAGAAATATAGAAAACTGAAACTGGGAATTTAAGGGTAGCAAACCCACAACTATCACAATATTTTTCACATCTAGAAATAACTAAAACAACATGAGTGTTAAGTCATTAGAACCTGTTCTCATTTAAAATAAGAGGCAAAACCTATAATTTTTTATAAGCATAAATCTTTTTCCTTTGGTGATCTGGTATCTAAAAATGTCGCCACTATACCCATAAATCAGTCCTTTTACAACAACAAAAAAGAAGAAAAAAGAAAACATTAATATAGAGACCCCCTTAAGTAGTTACCTCTGTTTTAGCTTTAGAGATGTCATCCAGTTGTTGTTGAAGGTCTTCAATCTCTAGTTCCATTGATTTCTTGGCTTTAACAGCAGCAGAACAAGCAAATTCCTTGTCATCTAACTGTAATGAAATTGTCAACATTTCATCATAATTTTATACATTCAGATAATGATATATTTTTCGTATGGATGAATTTCAATGCTTTTACATCTAGTTTATTCAGGAAGAAATAATATTTTTGAAATTAAGAAATCATTCCTTCATGTTATGCTCTATGCTTATTTTAACATGGGTAGGCTTTTATTTGTCAGTATTTTACACTAAGTGGTAGTGAGGTATAAAATATAGTTGAACAATGCATAGAACATGACATGAAGGAAGTATTCCAGTTCTAATAGGACAAATACAGTATTTTGAAGGTCAAAGCGTACGAAAACACTTTAAAAATGTTTGGCTATTCTCGTTTTTTTCCCCTGTGTAGTCTTAACATTACATTATCATATTTAATAAGTTTACAAACTAAAAGCAGGGTAAATATATGTTGTATGATCAACAATATATAATAAAAGTTTGAGTAAGCTGCTAAAAAGAATATATTTTATTAGAATAACAATGAAAATAACAAGAATATAAACAGTAAGTTTGTGCATGTCTCAAAAATATTTTTTGTTAATTAAAGCATGACTTTCTTCACAAAGTATAATAAGGACTTCATATTAGGATATTTTACATATCATTTCAATTTATCTAATCAAGTCTTAATTCGGAAAAAAAGATATGTAAAAATATTAATTTCAAAACATGGCTATGAGACATTTGAACTATTGTAATTAAGTCTATGGCTAATACACTGTCTGTTGGTCTTGAAAAGAAAATGTAAAAAACTTACAGTATTTCTAAGTTGTCGTATTGTAGCTTTCATTCCTTCTGCTCCTGTCTGTTTCTGTATCACTATCTCAGCATCCTTTAGTAAAGCTTTGGTTTTCCTTAGATCTCTTCTTATTCTCTTTTCACTTTCTGTATCAAAAAATTGTGTATTATAGTGAACAATCCTTGTTTCAGCAAAACAAGTTATATTTGTTATGACATATATATGATAAAAATAAATTTCACAAGTTCACAAGTCCATTCATAAATTCTTACAGTTTTCAAATTGAATTCACTTTAAATTATAGATGACGATGAACTGTTGTTTGAAGTCCAGCAGCAAAAAAAAAGCATTTCATTACCATGATTACTAGGTATTATTTGAAAACTTTTCTTTTTTAAATTGTATATTAAATTATCAAATCATCATAATAAATTTCTAATACTGTAAACCAACTTATTTTCGTGACTTTCGTGAGAAGAAAAATAACGCGAATATAAATCGTTGCAAATGTGTAAAACTCCGATCATGTCTTATTAAATTTCACCAAGTAAATAAGAAAATCGCAAAATTAAAAAGCCGTGAAGTAATTTAAAAAGAGTAAAACGCGAAATAAAGTATTCGCGAAAAATAGTTGGTTTACAGTATTTCATGGGTTATTTTCTACTCTTCAACGAATTTGTGAATCTCCTACCTTCTGTTACAGAGTTACATCCCCTTACCTCTATCTCTATTGTTGGTTACTGCTCCTGCCTTCTGTTACAGAGTTACATCCCCTTACCTCTATCTCTATTGTTGGTTACTGCTCCTGCCTTCTGTTACAGAGTTACATCCCCTTACCTCTATCTCTATTGTTGGTTACTGCTCCTGCCTTCTGTTACAGAGTTACATCCCCTTACCTCTATCTCTATTGTTGACAGAGTTACATCCCCTTACCTCTATCTCTATTGTTGACAGAGTTACATCCCCTTACCTCTATCTCTATTGTTGGTTACTGCTCCTGCCTTCTGTTACAGAGTTACATCCGCTTACCTCTATCTCAATTGTTGACAGAGTTACATCCCCTTACCTCTATCTCTATTGTTGGTTACTGCTCCTGCCTTCTGTTACAGAGTTACATCCCCTTACCTCTATCTCTATTGTTGACAGAGTTACATCCCCTTACCTCTATCTCTATTGTTGACAGAGTTACATCCCCTTACCTCTATCTCTATTGTTGGTTACTGCTCCTGCCTTCTGTTACAGAGTTACATCCCCTTACCTCTATCTCTATTGTTGGTTACTGCTCCTGCCTTCTGTTACAGAGTTACATCCCCTTACCTCTATCTCTATTGTTGGTTACTGCTCCTGCCTTCTGTTACAGAGTTACATCCCCTTACCTCTATCTCTATTGTTGACAGAGTTACATCCCCTTACCTCTATCTCTATTGTTGGTTACTGCTCCTGCCTTCTGTTACAGAGTTACATCCCCTTACCTCTATCTCTATTGTTGGTTACTGCTCTGCCTTCTGTTACAGAGTTACATCCCCTTACCTCTATCTCTATTGTTGGTTACTGCTCCTGCCTTCTGTTACAGAGTTACATCCCCTTACCTCTATCTCTATTGTTGACAGAGTTACATCCCCTTACCTCTATCTCTATTGTTGGTTACTGCTCCTGCCTTCTGTTACAGAGTTACATCCCCTTACCTCTATCTCTATTGTTGGTTACTGCTCCTGCCTTCTGTTACAGAGTTACATCCCCTTACCTCTATCTCTATTGTTGGTTACTGCTCCTGCCTTCTGTTACAGAGTTACATCCCCTTACCTCTATCTCTATTGTTGACAGAGTTACATCCCCTTACCTCTATCTCTATTGTTGGTTACTGCTCCTGCCTTCTGTTACAGAGTTACATCCCCTTACCTCTATCTCTATTGTTGACAGAGTTACATCCCCTTACCTCTATCTCAATTGTTGACAGAGTTACATCCCCTTACCTCTATCTCTATTGTTGGTTACTGCTCCTGCCTTCTGTTACAGAGTTACATCCCCTTACCTCTATCTCTATTGTTGACAGAGTTACATCCCCTTACCTCTATCTCTATTGTTGACAGAGTTACATCCCCTTACCTCTATCTCTATTGTTGACAGAGTTACATCCCCTTACCTCTATCTCTATTGTTACAGAGTTACATCCCCTTACCTCTATCTCTATTGTTGGTTACTGCTCCTAGCTCCTGTATCTGTCTCTCCAGTTCTTTCTTCTCTTGCATTAATTTCTTCTTTTCATCATATTCCTCTTCCAATTGACTTTCGTAATGTTTTACCTACCAAAATACAGATAATCATAAAATATGACCTCTTCAAGATGAAAACATGATATTTAAAATCTATAAGATGTGCTTATCTGAGATATTTGACATGGAAAAAATCAAACTTAATATTTGAGTTCAATTCAAACAGTAGATTAACAACACATTAAAAGTGTTTTAAAATTTGTTTACCAAAGGAAAGTTATATAAAGAACATTATTTTCCTGGCTGAAATGAAAGTGGGTAATCCTGAATTGTATATTTACCTTTTTCTGAGTGGCATATCTCATTTCTTCCATCTCTTCCTCTTTCTCCTCCAATTCCTTCTGATGTTGTTGTCTCGTTCTTTCATAATTCATTTCTAGTCGAATCTTAGTCTAGATATAAAACATTCACAGATGAATGCTGACTTTTATTTAAATGATAACTGACTTTCTAGAAACATATATGTTTAGCTCTGGATTTTATATGATATTGTGTATTCATATTTTAGTGAGATATCAATGTTCATGGAATTTGTGCACCAATTTAAACATTCCACAAAGTATACTTTTTCTATAGGCTATACATACAGACTTTTGCAAAAGGACAAAATTAAATATAGGAAACTAAAATGTTCTCAATCTATAAAAATAAACTTCCTAAGTCAGGAATCTGATGTTCAGTAGTTGCTATTTGTTGGTGTGGTTTATAAGTGTTTCTCATTTTTTACATAGATTAGACCATTGGTTTTCATGTTTGAATGGTTTTACACTCGTCATTTTTGGGGCACTTTATAGCTTGCTGTGTGGTGTGAGCCAAGGTTCCGCGTTAAAGACCGTACTTTGGCCTTTAACGGTTTACTTTTACAAATTGTGACTTGGATGGAGAGTTGTCTCATTGGCACTCCTACCAAATTGTATCCTGTATTAATTGTAGAATGCTACATACATTTCTGGCCTTCCCGACATAAAATCTGGAGTATGATTGTCATACTCAGACTTAGAAATCAACCAATCAATAAACTAGATTTGGTGTTTCAAGAACAAATTTGTACTCTGTATATCAAATTAATTTTAATGACCAAGGACCCTAGTCAGTATTCTACTAATTTCTATAATCTAAAAATACCAACCTGTTCTAACTGTTGTATTTGTCCAGCTTGTTCATCCAATTCTTCCTCCTGGTCTTTGCACTTGGCATCCAAATCATTCTTAGCTTTCTTAAGGGACATAACTTCATTACCACCGGACAAAGAGCCAGCTAATGTGACGTCAATCATCTCTCTATCTAAACGATCAGCCTTTTCTGTTATAGATTCTAAATCTCCTTTCAATCTCTATATAAAATATTAAAATTAGAGTTTTTAAGAGCAAGACTGTGAAAAAGGTTTGTAATTTTAATAAAAGATGTAAAAAATGCAAATAACGAAATTACCGTAATCCTAATCTTATGACTGAGAAAAGCCAGTCTTACGATGTGAAAACATTAAACCTCATATCTCAGTGGAAGAATTAGTTTAACAATCAAGAAAATATGGCTGTATTATGATAACCTGGTTTGTTGGTTCAAGAAATAGTAAGTAATCTTCAATTTCAACAAAAAAGACCTTGGATAAATAAATAGCCTTCAAATAAATTGAGGATATAAATTTGAACATCTTACTACTAAACCGTATAACAAGATACTGTTCTATCTAGCTTTAACATTTGAAGCATATCCATTTTTGTAATTGTAACGCACATTACAATAGCTGTATTTCATTAATTTAACTGCAACTAAACATACTGTGAGCTCTTGGTCTAATGTAAAGTTCTTGGACATGAATTCATCTTTCTCCCTCTGTAATCTTTCTCTCATACTTTTTTCACTCTTCACTTCCTCCTGAATCTTGGACAATTCAGAGTCGAACCTAAAAGTAAAAGTAATTTTTAAATTTAACAGGAAATGTGCATTTCAGTTTGATTGTATTCATTTCAACCAGTTGTTATCCAATAGATATAAGAAGATAATAGTCAGGTTCTATGTATGTTGGCGTTCGTTTTTGTAGCAGTTCGGTATTTCTGTTGTTCAGTTGTTTTTCCTAATAGTTGATGTTTACTATGGTTATGGTTTGTGTTCAGGATTTGTTTCAGTTAAATCCATTTATGGTTATTGAACAGCTGTATACTATTACTGCCTTTATTCATCTCATTACAACGGATTCTTCATATACTGCACATATAAACATGTTAAAAATGTAAAAAAAAATCTTTCCTTTTCTTTTTCGAAAAAACTAAGAAAACTGAAAATAATTCACAGAAAAGTTGGCTTTGAAGGACAATAGGTGAAGCAATTATCTGTGAAAATAAGGTTTGTAACAGTACTATGTTTGGTGGCTTGTTATTTTCAGTTTTATTTTATTTTATTTTTTCAGAGTAAGTTCTATTCCTTCACGATTTAGCCAGACTCTACTGTGGGAATCAAACCACAAAATCTTCACTTTCCCTCTTTTATCCCACAGATCAATCTTGAGTTGTTTTTTATGAATGAGTTGCACAGGCTGACCTGTAGTCTGTAGTCAATCAGTTTAAATAACATCATTGAACATTGTATTTTTACTGTAATGTTTTAACATAAGCATTCAATAGTGACATAGAAATTGTACGGGAAAATGCATATGAAAATCATTTATATATTTCCTGTTTGAATGGATTTACACTAGTCCTTTTTGTGGCCCTTTATAGCTTGTTCAATATGAGCAATTTGTTCTGTCTTGAAGGCCGCAATTGTGACTTAAATGGAGAGTTGTCTCATTGGCACTCATACCACATCTTCTTATATCTATATACATCCCCTAATATCTGACCTCCTCTGTTTCCTCTCTAGTTCGTTGTTTCTTGTCATTTGTTCCTCTAGATGTAGTTTGGTGTCCTGCATCTCTGCCGCCAGTCGTGAAGCCTTCTTTTTAGAGGCAGCCAAAAGTCTTCTCTGATCTTCTCCATCCTCAATTGCATCATGGAGCTGTAAAGAAATAATTTTGAAGACTGAGTATAAAGTGAAATAAACAGCATATTGTCTTCAGTATAACTTAAAAATACCAAAAATGATGACCAGTCACTGGAGTCTCCTCATACTACCTGACATTTAACAGCTTTATCTTTTTTGTTGCAAAGGTGTTTTATAAGAATTTTTTTAATTCTGTATTCATTCAAATCTGTTCTTACCAGTTTAACAAAATTTGATAAACAACATATTGTTAAATATGTCTCATATAATATCCACTCAATATACTTTTGGAATATTGACTCAGCATTTTGCATTGAATCATTAAGATAGATTCACATTTCTCTGCAATTTTCATCTCTTCGTATTCTACATATTATGAAATTCAATACAATAAGATGAAGATTTAAATGCAGCAAGAGAAAAGTGAATTCCAGGTATCCATTAATATATCAATGTTCCAGGGAGTAATAAAATTAAGTGCTTCAAAACTAAAATGCATGTCATACTATTATAGAAATCCTATTTAAGAAAAGCTTAAATTCTTCTTACTTGACTTAGAAGTTTTGGTCTTGACATCTCATTAACATCCAACATTTCATCTAAATGCTTAAAAAAACACTTATAAAAACTTTCTTATATTTCAAAACCATCAGTATCCATAAACTTGCAGGTTTAATTAAAAGCGCATCTAATCACCTTGAACTCATTTATTTACAGTAATATAAACAAAGTTTTTACCATCTTTAAATCATCTTCACAATTTATTCCTCATATTTAACATTGCTGTATACAAATCCACATCTGACACAAACCAAATGGTCAGCAGGTGAATCAAATAGGCCAATCAAACGCACCTTTATAATTTAGGTAGCTAAACCATTAATTGCTACTTAATGATACATTTTATGCACTTGCATTAGAGAAATCTTATACCAAGATAATAAATGCAAAAATTCAAGATTCTAGAATTTATCAAACAGAAATAAATCCTTTGGTTGTTTTGAAATCTATATATCAATATTTGAATTCAGTTTTTGCCATTCTCTTTAAAAATTAGCTATTCCTCTTAACACAATCTAGTGCTTTTTCTGAAATTTTGTTTTATTACTCTATTCTTTCAAAAAAAAAGAGAAGCTCTGTATGGGGTATAATATTAGCAGTATTCTCCCAAAGTTTTTCAAATACTGTAAATTGAGAAATTATCATGTGCATTTATTGAAGGTATTGTTGAACAATGGACACACATGCTGAATTAATTATTGCAATCACATGATATACCGGTACTGCATACAAATAATGTTATCAAAATTTGAAATTCACTTTTTTTTGTTTTGCCGAAACCTATTATGGCCAATTATAAAAACATGGCAAAAATTTATGAAATTACAGTACAACATGGGGAATTGAAATAGGACTTCAATAGAATAAATTATGCAGTTAGTTTGAATTGTTTTACATTTTGCATATTGGGCCTTTTATAGCTGACTATGCAGTATTTTTCTCAATGTTTAAGTCTATACAGTGACATTTAAATGCTTCTCTCTTTGTCGTTTGAACTAATTGTCTCATTGCAAATCGTACCACATCTTCTTATCTTTATACTTACCATTATTTGGGAATCTGACCAGAGATTTTGCAACACTTCATCCATTGACATCATACAACAATCCTTTCTAGTACCAGACATATCCTTATATATTTTTTTTTCTTTAATTTTTCTCTCTCTTTATATTTTTTTCCCATTTGATTGGAAACACCCCTTTTAAACCTTTTATCGTACTGATGTCAGAGATGATCTTATTATTTCGTCAAACAATTAATTACAAAGCTGTGTTTTCCCTGCCAGAGGTAGATTAACACTTTACTAATTATTTTTGATGATTTTCACATACTTCTAATGTATTTGAACTCAAGTTCGGTGCCAAATTACATTTCAAAATTTATAACATGAGGTTTCAACTAAAAAATATAAATGAGGTCAAATGATCTTTCTATACTGAATTAATTATCTTTTCCTTTTGTAAAGTCATGAAACTAAAACATGCTGTTAAAATTCTGTTTTCAAATTCATTTATATTGTGACTAACACATATATCCATAATCCCTAAAAGCTTACTATCATCTACTCAGTATTTATGTATGATGATGCCAATATAAATGTCTCTTAACCAAAATTTAAAACAAAAGCACAAAAATGATGCAACTCATCCCCATTTTTTTGGTCATTTTAAATAAGATTCATCAATATCCCCCATCCCCCTCCCCACACTGTTTTTTGGATGGGAGGTTAAGGTAATAAGTATCTGACATGAATAATATTTTTCTTATTGTACTTGGTATATAGGGGTCAATGTGGTTTCCAGAAGCTTCATGTACCATAGGACAGGGGAAGTATACACAAATCTGTATAGGGGTCAATGTGGTTTCCAGAAGCTTCATGTACCATAGGACAGGGGAAGTATACACAAATCTGTATAGGGGTCAATGTGGTTTCCAGAAGCTTCATGTACTATAGGACAGGGGAAGTATACACAAATCTGTATAGGATCAATGTGGTTTCCAGAAGCTTCATGTACCATAGGACAGGGGAAGTATACACAAATCTGTATAGGATCAATGTGGTTTCCAGAAGCTTTATGTACCATAGGACAGGGGAAGTATACACAAATCTGTATAGGGGTTAATGTGGTTTCCAGAAGCTTCATGTACCATAGGACAGGGAAGTATACACAAATCTGTATAGGATCAATGTGGTTTCCAGAAGCTTCATGTACCATAGGACAGGGAAGTATACACAAATCTGTATAGGATCAATGTGGTTTCCAGAAGCTTCATGTACCATAGGACAGGGGAAGTATACACAAATCTGTATAGGATCAATGTGGTTTCCAGAAGCTTCATGTACCATAGGACAGGGAAGTATACACAAATCTGTATAGGATCAATGTGGTTTCCAGAAGCTTCATGTACCATAGGACAGGGAAGTATACACAAATCTGCATTTTTTTCAATCTGCCACTATTGCCAATGATATTGTATAGAAAATAATAAGTTTCTCTTTTTCTACTCATGATAAATCAAATCATTAAGATTAAAATCTCTGAATTCTATTATGTGTATTCATTATAAACATAATAAACTGAGGGCCAGGTGCTCTGACATCGTTTAATCACTTTTATCTACAGAAGCCAGAACTGTCCTTGAGATTACGCAATCATTTTTTTCTTCTTCAATTTTTCTATTATCTTAAATTATCTGGATAACTTTCGTTTAACAGCAGCTGACATGCAGCAAATAAATAAAACAGAAATCCTTAGAGCTAAGTAATAAGTTATACTTCTAAACACTGATGAAAACCTTCCAATTATCTTCTGGTATTGAAATTGTTTTTTAACATAATTTTTTACTTTTGTTTTATTCTCAATACATTCATTTCTAAAATTGTATGATGAAATCTTTCATAAAATGTTCTTAAAATGCAAATTAGCAGAACATATCTGACAAAAAATTATCTGGATTTACTGGACGTTATCATATTTTGAGATTCAAAATTCTAAAGTAAAAATCCCACATTTAACATCAACAGATCAAGGCTAATATTTCAATGTCAATAATCAATTAAAAACAGAAGGCAATAATACCATGCTATCATTCTTTATTAAACAATATTAATGCTGTTATTCAAAATAAGGCAAAGTGTATTTTTTCTGAATAAGACATTAAAAGTAAATGTGAGGACCAGGGTCAAACCTTATGGTGTTACACATATAGTTCATGCATAGACTTTTTACAAGTCCTACTCCTAACGAATGTAGCCTTGATGGCAGGTTCCCCCTTTTCAAAATCCTAGATCTCGAAACCTGCCATTATTAGACACTTTTCTACATATGAAAAAAAATCTTTTCATAGATTTATAAGTCAAAATAATTTAAATGCAAGTATTAGTTTTCAACACCACAGGTGAAGGTTGAATCAGTTCCTATGAGACATTAGCCTAAATGCATCAATATCATAACAAACACAACTTTAACCCTCAAGCCAGAGAAATTTTTTATGATAGATAGGTATAAACATTCACCAAACATCTGCCCTCCATGTTAACACAGACTTTAACATGTGTTTTAATTATCTCCTAATCACTATAACATACGTCCAGCAAACTCACTTTTAAAAATCTCTTGTAATATAACATTTCCTCTATTATGAAACTATCAGATATGCATCACAAATTAAGTAAATAATGTTCCTCTTTCATAATTTCTTGGTCCTTAAAAATGAATTTTCTGTAACTTTTAGTTACAATTTTTTTATAATGATAATGGGACCACCATTTTTCCTCCCTCAATATAATGCCATTATTTCATGTTTAATTGATACATTATTTCATAATCTTATACTGCATATCAAACTCAATAACAAAACTAATTATCACTAATTATCATTTTCAATGATTCAATATTTACTTAAAAACAAATATTTCTGTTGAAATTTACAATGCAAAAAAGTTTGCAAATTTTTTTCATTTTAAGATTTTGCAATTTTATATTCCATGGACAAAAGTGCTATTAGAATCTCACTATAAAATGATCTAGCTTATTGATAAGGGGAATCAACCCTTTTCCTACTGATCAAAAGTGAAATTTTCAGATAATTTTCAACAGAATTTAACACAAAAAAAATTAATTCAAAGTTTAAAAATAATCTACCCCGTACATAAATTTTTTAAATAAGTTTTTTTTACCTTAGATGGTTTGATTATAATTTGTTCCGTCTTCATTTTAAGGTCAGTTAGAGTATAATCACATGAATCCAACATCATTATAGGTGGGTAATTAACCTATACTGAGGCCCTCAATAGGGAAGAATTGTAACTGAAGGATGTAGCCATTACATCACACAGAAAAACGCACAGAAATCATGCAGAGAAGCTAACCATTTTTAAGTCATAAACTTCACTCTGAAAGTTAAACTATTTTTAGATTTAAAAAATGTTTTCTTTATCTCGACTTATTGACCAAACACCTTATTTCTTGTAACAAATCGTTACATAACATATAATTAAGCTGTCCAATGGTATAAATAATTGCCTAGTATCATCACCCCTGGCTAATTAATTACCTATCATACAGGTATATTACAGGTATGATACACGAATTACCAGTGTTTTATGTAATATTACAAACAGCAGAAAATTTAATGTCAAGAAAAACAGCTGATCACAGCTAACTACATAATTTTAGTTTTATCTTATACTCAAACAGATATAATAGAAAAAGGTTAACAAATATTTGCTTTTGCTTTTCAAATAGCTTATAATCAATATTGCATTCAAATACAATAAAAAGATCTGTAAAAATCATTTTTGAAAAGTTGTTTGCATTATACAAAACTGAAAATAAAAATATTTAAACACCCTCTATTTATATTACGCAGCCAATGTCTAATGCTAGTGTACTGGACTTTTTCATAAAAATGAAATTTTTAAGGGTTTACAACGTTTTTAAAAATAAATTGATATTGAAACTTATCCAAGATACTCTTGTAAAACTTGGACATACATTTCATATAATTCCATGAGTTATTAAATGTTGATGCAAGAGTGCTTACAAAACTAATTTTCCAAATTATTAACATTTCCAAGGGACTCTCCAATACTATTGCAACCACTGAGATATCACTAATGTAAACCATTGGCATATCAAATGAAATACATATTAAGTACAAGAATTCTTATGATATTGAATTTCCTTATTATTTACCAGGGGGAGGAAAGGGGGGGGGGACTTCAAAGCATACCTAGAATGAACTGTTAATGCAGAGATGTTTCTCGCCTCTATTGGTTTTATGCCATATTATCTCCAAGGATATGAAATGTGCTATTGCTGTTACTACTACAGACCAAATATCAATGACTTACCATAAGGTGTTTTAAAGCCAATAGACCATAACTAACAATAATCTCCATGGAAATGAAGTGTTCCAGCTTCTTTTTAACTTCAAACCAAATATGAATGACTTACTATTAGTGGGTCCACAATGACTTACTATTAGTGGGTCCACAATGACTTACTATTAGTGGGTCCACAATAACTTAAATATCATTGACTTATCAATAGGGCTTCCTCTTAATCAAATCTTACAAATTTTTGCCACCACCAACAGAAACAGCACACCAAAAACTCTCCTTTGTGAACTTATCTACGAAAGACAATAAGCCTTCACTTAATTGTCAAAATCCAAACCAATCAATATAAATCTACTTTCCAATACAAGAACAAAACGACAGCATACTGTATAACAGCTTTCTTGTGTAACGACAGCATACTGCAGAACAGCTTCCTTGTGTAACGATTTGTTGAAATTACAATTCAACTAACATTTTGCATTTTTTTTTTGGGAATTCTCATATGAAAGGGAATGAAAACTGACATGAGACTTTAAAATTAAGTGCCTATTTACAAAGATTAATTGATTGATTGTTGGTTGCTTAACTTCCAGGGGCAAATATTTCATGCCTGTTCAGGAACAACAAACAAAGACTAAATAATTATTCTAAATTCTACAGACTATCACCATTTGTGGGGCTGCTTGTTTCAGTTGTCTGTTCATCAAGATGTTCAATGAAGTTAATTCAACTTGTAAGAAGGTCAGGAGGTCAACCAATGAACATGACACCGGAAATAATATACATTTATTTATGAGTTACACAAGTACACATACATGTAGATGTGTGATTTATGATCTATAACACACGTTTTAAGTCACATAACTATGTCAATCATTTACATCTGTTTCTAGAGAAGACTAAAATAGAAAACTAATACATGTATTGTCAAAACTGCTATAATATTCTAAATTGGGAGACTTTGCAATGTTCAACTGATGAAACTTGGTAATTAAAACTTACAGATTTTCTAAATGAAACTGGTTTTAACCTTTTAAAAGGAACCGAAAATTACTAAAAAAAAGAAGTAGAAATTCACTTTTCAATCAGAAAACTTGAAAAACAATAACAATGGAAATGTTGAAAATCTGACTAGATAAATATTTTTGTACTTTATGAATGCTGGTTTCAAGACAAGATATTCAGAAATATAATCATCTTCAACTATTTGTATAGTATTCATTTAACTGATTTTTTCAATCACCAAGAACAATATATTCAGAATAACAACAATTTCTTTGATGACAATTGAATATAAACTATTCTTTATGTTCAATTGTAAGCAAAATTTTCCAGGCTTTACTTTGAACTCTTTCTTTTAATGAACATACTTTGTGATTTGGTAACAGCAGTAGAAAAGTTTTTATAGTCTATAAAAGTAATTCAAAGTTTGGCTCCAGCCTTAATTGACTAGGATTGGCAGTATTCTCACTGAAGGTCAGTGGTTCTCAAATAATATCAACATCATTATAATATTGGATACTCTATGTAGACACTTTGCATAGAGTTCTGAGAATAAGTATCACCAAACAGAAATTGGCTACAAAGCAGATGCAACAAGTGAAACTGCGAGCTACTGCTCTCTGATGATACCCCCGCCGCAAGTGGATAATATTAATAGTGTAAAAATATGCAAGTGTTCGGTAAACAGGAAGTTGTCGAGTGATGAATCTGAAAACGCATCACACGGTATAGCTGACTTATATAAATCCTGAAACCAAATTTCAGAAATCCTTGTATTGTAGTTCCTGAGAAAAATGTGACGAAAATTTTCAACTTGGCTATCATGTGTAAAATCATACAAGTGTTCGGTAAACAGGAAGTTGTCAAGTGATCAATCTGAAAACACATCACATGGTATAGCTGACTTAGATAAACCCTGAAACCAAATTTCAGAAATCCTTGTATTGTAGTTCCTGAGAAAAATGCGAGGAAAAATTTTCATGGGACGGACGGACTGACTGACGGACTGACGGAAGGACAGACAGAGGTAAAACAGTATACCCCCCCTTTTTTAAAGCAGGGGTATAAAAATGCTAACTTGTTACAACTCAACATAATCAAGCTGCAGGCCAAATATAAAACCATTTCCTTTGAAGCAAGATTTTTAACTAAAATGTTCTTTGTTGTAGAATTTCAAACTGAATGTGGCTACACAGCAGTTGTAAAAATTGTGTTAATACTTAAAGCCTGCTAAACTCAACATTATCAAACTGTAGATCAAATATTAAATCATTCCCTTTTCTTAAACCAAAAAAAAATTGAAGAACAGAAATGCAAGTGGCTTCTAGACGTGTTTTTGTCTTAGGCGCTGCTGGTAATAAATTTAGAGCACCATTTGTCCTCTGTTCATATTCTAATAACAAAAATAACAACCTAAACATTTTTTGAATCTACTTTATGGCATTTTGTTTTTTCTTTTCTTTTCAAATAACCTATACATCAAATCATATCATTTGTCTATTATTCACAGCATCAAATAACTAGAAAACTGGGTTACTTATTTATACATTATTCAACTTCAACTTCAACTTGAACAATATGTGTTTACTGTTCACTGCAAAATGAAAATCCTTAGACACAACAGCTTCACTGTTCAAAAATACATTATAGATAGAAACGTAACCTACCCTTTTCTCTACTGCTTTTTTAGAGTGTTGTTCTGTTTCTAACTCCTCCTCATGTTGTTTCTGGAGACGTTTCTTGGTAATATCAAGTTCTCTTAAAACTCTCTCATATCTGTCCTTGTATACAGAATCATTTCCTAAAATTAACAACAGTCTATTTAATTCATTTTATTTACACATCTTTTATTTTCATGTTGTTCTACTTCTTCAAAATATAGGTTAAAAACAATTCTCAAGACTCAATACCATTAAAAATGCCAGTTATACTGGTACCGTTATACTGTACTTGATGCAAATTTCAACAAATTATGTCCCTTAAATCATATATTATTTGAATGTCCATAAATATTTAACAGCAAAAACGGAAGAAATTTTTACCATCTACTATGCTAACATAGAAGACATCAGCAAGAATTTAGATGTTTTGAAAAATTTAAATTCACACAGATTTTTACTTTATCCTCATTACTTTCATGAATCATCACTCAAATTTCAAAATCATGTGACCCAAAGGGTATCTGGAGTAAAGAAATATGACAAGAAGTAAAACCTGTGTCATGTTGGTTGTGTAAGATGTATCAATTTGAAACCACTTTTTCATATATGGCATTTTCAAGCTAAAATATTTATTAAATTGATTTTTTTTCAATATGCGGCTTAAGAATGGAGATATCTGTATTGTATTTTAAGCTTGAGCTTTGTAAAGCTTGATATCATAGTCTCAAATCCGTTACCTAGCTTCCCTATGTGATGATAGGTACAATCTACTTTTTACGAAGGCCAAGCTTAAAATACAATACAGCTATCTCTTAAATAACAATCAATCATAATCATAAGAAGCCAACTTTGTCTACAAAGACAATGATATATGCCTAATATGATGCTACTTTCTGCATCCATTTTAGTCACGTGTTAGTGTGTAAAATGTCTACATATTTTTTTAAAAACTATATCCACCTACCATCAGCATCCTCGTCATTGAAATCTAAAGCCTCAGCCTGCCAGAGATGTACTTGTGTTAACTCCATCTCTATCTTCTCAGCTTGTCTCTTCAAGGCATTATATTTTCCCTAAAATTTATGAAATATTCATGGGTCAAATTAAGATAAGCAAAGTCTACTGTTTATTTGAGAAAAATAAAATCTTTTTTTGTTTAAACAAAAATCCACTAAGTAACTGTTAAATTGTAAACTGAATGTAATTTACTTTTAACTGAAAGAACTTGAATAGAGACAGTTTCTACTGATAAAGGTAGAAGATTAATATGCTAAAAACTCAGAAAATCTAAAAAAAAAACAAACATTTTTTTTTACCATAAAAATTTGTAAACTAGTTAATTTTAAATATCTACAACTGTAACATCCAATGTTATCACATATTTTTCTTCAAAATCTGCCATCTTTCATTAATGATGATATCTGCATTATTATGGAACTTTACTGATATTCATAATGTTTTGTTTTTATTATCTCTAGAAAAACTTTTAATTCAAATTGGATTAAATTGAACATAAATTATGAGTATATTTGATTCATTGAGGCCTTTAAAAAATTACCAAGATGGAACAACAGTAAAAAATTGTTGGAAATCATTGTTTATTTTCTAGTTAGTCCAATTTTTATTTTTACCCATAGAATACACTAACTCAGCTATCTCCTTTCATTCTAATTTGACAATAGTATTTGTTATATACCTGTAAATCTTTATGTTCTTTACTAAGCTGCATTCTCTCAGCTGTTTCTGATTCCAACATTTCAGAAGCATGCATAGCTGTTGAATGTTCCTCTATCAGGTCAGCCTGCACTTCTGACATCTATATAATCATACAACATAATTCAGTGGTTGTCGTTTGTTTATGTGTTACATACTTGTTTTTCATTCATTTTTTCACATAAATAAGGCCATTAGTTTTCTCATTTGAATTGTTTTACATTGCCTTTTATAGCTGACTATGCAGTATGGGCTTTGCTCATTGTTGAAGGCCGTACGCAGACCTATAGTTGTTAATGTCTGTGTCATTTTGGTCTTTTGTGGATAGTTCTCTCATTGGCAATCATACAATATCTTTTTTTTATATACTATTTCACATGTTTTATTTCATACTTATATATTCATATACAATACAAACGGAAAGCTTTTCTTATATTTCCTTTACAAAGGACCCAAATACATACCTGCCAACTGTCACTATTTGCGGGGGATTTCCCCCATGGAGGCTCCCCAATTAAAAGAGCAATTATGTCCACAATTTTAAAAAAAACCAATTAATTTTACAATGAATTGAGGCTTATAAAAGTATGAAAAAAGCAAAAAAACAACATTATACTGTATTTGAAGGCCCCCTTGAAGGTTTTTTAGGAGTATGGCAGCCATCTTGCACGCAAAACCCCCATAGGCATTTTGAAAACTTGGCAGGTATGCAAATAACTCAAGATAGTCCAACGGATTAAATTATTTCAGATTTTAGATAAATTCACATTTTCTAACCATAATTTAGATTTGTCTATTAAACTTTCACATAGGAAAAATTGTGAGTACCAAATGCTAACCTGAAGATGTAGATGGTTTTTGTATCGTTCAGTTGCTGTCAGATTTAAGTTTAATCTACATCTCCTGTTATTCCTATTAGTGAAATGATTAACAGACAACATGTATATGTTTACTGAAATTCTCCTTCCAATATAAAACTTATTTCTGATCGTTTTCAAATTATCGTAGGAATTTTTTAGTTTTCCTATAAAAATTTACAACATAAATTCTTTTTTGTTATGCATGTTTACTCACCCTGCTGTCTGTCTTTTCATACAGTTGTTTATATTCATTTCTTTCTCTTTCAATCTTCTCTAATTTGCTCTTTAAATGCTCCACTTCAATCTGTAATTAACAATGTTTGTAGTATAACTTCAATATTACTGCTAACTTTTAAAACTAACTATTCAAAATGAATTTACAGCAACCAAATAATACATATGAATACATGGTATATGTTTTAAAAAAACCCAGTTACAAGCTTTTTTGTAGGTCACACCAATAGTTAGATTCTGACGTCTAGTCAGAAATTTACAGGCAATGCTGATACTTTATAATAATTCCAGACATTTTCATTCTTGAGTATTGTTTTCCATAAAACTTTGGTATTCCTCAATTATATTTAGGTATATTTTTTAAAGCAAATTTGTAACATTTAAAATATGATTACTTAGTTATCTCTCCTTTATTTTCTATATACCTTACCTCCAGTTATCTCCCTTCTATTTTCTATATACCTTACCTCCAGTTATCTCCCTTCTATTTTCTATATACCTTACCTCCAGTTATCTCCCTTCTATTTTTTATATACCTTACTTCCAGTTATCTCCCTTCTATTTTCTATATACCTTACCTCCAGTTATCTCCCTTCTATTTTCTACATACCTTACCTCCAGTTATCTCCCTTCTATTTTCTACATACCTTACCTCCAGTTATCTCCCTTCTATTTTCTACATACCTTACCTCCAGTTATCTCCCTTCTATTTTCTATATACCTTACCTCCAGTTATCTCCCTTCTATTTTCTACATACCTTACCTCCAGTTATCTCCCTTCTATTTTCTACATACCTTACCTCCAGTTATCTCCCTTCTATTTTCTACATACCTTACCTCCAGTTATCTCCCTTCTATTTTCTATATACCTTACCTCCCAGTCCAATACAAATATAAACATGAAATTTTTTTTTAGATTCGGTTCACATAAAATAATACAAACATAAGCAAATCCATAAGGTACCCCTTTTTCCTATGAATAAATTTTAAATTAATGGCTTACCTCCCTTTCTTGAAGTTGTTCCTCTGTTCTATGAACATTTAACATTGGTTGTACTTTGGTAAACAGCCTCCACCATGACCAATCTCGTATCAACATAAATTTCTTTACATTTTTCTGTATACAGCTGATTGCTATATGTTTAACCTGTAAAATAATTTAGAATAACAATAAAATAATATCACAATATCTGAGAAAAATTGTCTCCCTTGATGATGGGAGATTTTTAACGCTCTTCACTATCTATACAGCCTTGGTATGGTCTCCCTTAAAGCGCTTTCTTGGCTTTTATTTGAAGAAAGTGATCATTTAACCAATTTATAACCAGGTGCTCCGCAGGGCGCAGCTTTATACGACCGCAGAGGTCGAACCCTGAACAGTTGGGGCAAGTATGGACAAAACATTCAAGCGTGATACAGCTCTGAATTTGGATTGTGATCAAATTTTTGACATTACATGGTTTTTTTTTACACAAAACAAATGTCAAGATTTTACAAATCAATTAAAGATTTCTTCTTATTTAAATCTAAAATTAAATAGTTGACACAGCATAGGTTTCTGACACAGAATGAATGTGGTCTAATGAACTTAAAAGTTTTTTTTTGCCTTTGAGCAATTCACTATGCTGTTGAATATTAATCCTCTCAAAAAAATGTTTGAAGAAATTTTCTTTTTATTTATGAAATCTGAAATGAGAAAAATTTAACCCCCCCCCCCTTTTTTTTCACATCCCCGTTTCCCTTTTTCCAAAACTGATATCAATTCAAATTTCTAATGGAGTTTGCAACAATAACTACTCTTTTAAATACATCATAAAATATTAAAATGTAAAATAAAGTGCTTGTTATCACTGAATGGTAAAGATTGGTTGGTAGTAAAAGTGAATATACATTGTTTATTGTATAAAACAATAAAAAAAACTTCATCAGCAACATTTTATATTGGCAAATTTCCAATGAAGTTATTTACATAAAGTTATTGGCAAATAAAAATAGAAAATGACATCATAGTCATGTCTGGCAAATGTCCAACATACATTATCTAAAAACATTTTAGATAAGATAAGGAAAAAAAGCTTCATCAGCAACATTTTATATTGGCAAATTTCCAATGAAGTCATTTACATAAAGTTATTGGCAAATAAAAATAGAAAATGACATCATAGTCATGTCTGGCAAATTTCCAACATATATTATCAACTACTATTCTATACAAAGAAAGATAACTCCAATTGAAAATTAATTGCTATTGCACAATATTGTGCAATTAGATATTTCTTGCTATTGTGCAATACTGTGCAATTGAAAATTTCTTGCTATTGCACAATATTTCATATGGAATCCTGATTTGGACCAACTTGAAAACTGGGCCCATAATCAAAAATCAAAGTACATATTTAGATAAAGCATATCAAATAAGCCCAAGAATTTAATTTTTATTAAAATCAAACTTAGTTTAATTTTGGACCCTTTGGACCTTAATGTAGACCAATTTGAAAACTGGACCAAAAATTAAGAATCTACATACACAGTTAGATTTTGCATATCAAAGAACCCATTTATTCAATTTTTGATGAAATCAAACAAAGTTTAATTTTAGACCCCCATTTGGACCAACTTGAAAACTAGGCCAATAATTAAAAATCTAAGTACATTTTTAAATTCAGCATATCAAAGAACCCCAAGGATTCAATTTTTGTTAAAATCAAACTAAGTTTAATTTTGGACCCTTTGGACCTTAATGTAGACCAATTTGAAAACGGGACCAAAAGTTAAGAATCTACATACATAGTTAGATTCGGCATATCAAAGAACCCCAATTATTCAATTTTTGATGAAATCACACAAAGTTCAATTTTGGACCCTTTGGGCCCCTTATTCCTAAACTGTTAGGACCAAAACTCCCAAAATCAATACCAACCTTCCTTTTGTGGTCATAAACATTGTGTTTAAATTTCATTGATTTCTATTTACTTAAACTAAAGTTATTGTGCGAAAACCTAGAATAATGCTTATTTGGGCCCTTTTTTGGCCCCTAATTCCTAAACTGTTGGAACCAAAACTCCCAAAATCAATCCCAACCTTTCTTTTGTGGTCATAAACCTTGTGTCAAAATTTCATAGATTTCTATTAACTTAAACTAAAGTTATAGTGCGAAAACCAAGAAAATGCTTATTTGGGCCCTTTTTGGCCCCTAATTCCTAAAATGTTGGGACCAAAACTCCCAAAATCAATACCAACCTTCCTTTTGTGGTCATAAACCTTGTGTTAAAATTTCATAGATTTCCATTCACTTTTACTAAAGTTAGAGTGCGAAAACTAAAAGTATTCGGACGCCGGACGACGACGACGATGACGACGACGCAGACCCCAACGTGATAGCAATATACGATGAAAATTTTTTCAAATTTTGCGGTCGTATAAAAACATGCTCATCAAGCCTTGTGATTGGTTAAAAAGTTGATTACTAATGGACAGAAGTTCTTTTTATATCAATGAAGGAATAGTGAAACTGCCAATTGTCCTTTAGATTCCGAAAAGTGAACTTAAGTAAGACAGTAAAATATAGCTTCTTATCACTTAACAAATGTACATATACTTGTGGCATGATTATATCATATTATAGTTTAAAAATTGTCATATTTTCAATAACATGCCTATATTGCTATTATCATTCGTTCATGAAAATGCTTCTCTTTAATCAAAGAATTACATACTGTGGATTCATCATTATTCAATGTAAACCACGAATTCAAATGTTCAACGAATAACATCTTTTCAATAGACTTTGTATACAGCAATTGGCAAAACCACGAAATCAAATATCAACTAAAAAAAAAGTTTTCAGCAATGATACCCACAAAATAAATGCATCCACAGTATCTGAAACTATTTTAAAACACAGCAATGTTATAACCTACCCGTAATTCTTTTAGCTTCTTCCTGCCTAAGGTTCCTCGACAACGAGCTTGGAATGCTACAATTGTTCCCGTGATTTTTTCATCTCTAGCTGCTTCTAACTGGCTCAGTGCACCAGCTCGGAAAAATACCTGAAAAAGGAAATTTCTGTCATGAAAATACATCTGTTCAACTTGTATCCAAAAATTATATTTTGTTATTATCTAATCCAAACCATATTCCCAGCAATGGTACTATATCATCAGTTAGAGTACTAAGCTTTCACTGTGGGAACATCTTTCCCCAAACTAAGTTCAATAACCAATTTTATACATGTATTGTGAGATAAATGAAACTCTATTTACTCTACTGCATATAACTACCAATCTGCTTTCTAATCCACATAAAACTTAATGATTACTTAATACCACATTTCTGCTTCTTAACATTTACTTTCTGCTTATTATCAATGAAAGATAAAGGAAACAATTTACCAGTAAATAAGGTTTTTTTTCTAACCTGTCTGACAAGATATAAAATCAATACAAATCTTATATGTCTGGTATGTTTTACTGTTTATTAATAATTAATCTTGATATACAGGAAAAGGCTGAAAGTTTTTATTGTACATGTACATTATTAACCACTAATCTAATTAAATTGCCCTGAAGGAAATTTATTAGATGTGGTAAAAATATATTGACTCTGGTCCAAAACATGATTCTCTATTTTTAAATTTCTTTTAATTTTTCTAGTTTTTTTTTGTTCATTCACCTAAGAATTGAAAACTGCACCAAAGAAATGGTTCATTAATTATAAGGTACATAAAAGTAAAAAAAATGTAAGAAAAGTTTACAGAAAAATAAATGTATACTAAGTAAAATGTCAAAGAAAAGTTTTTTAGAAATTTTTTTACAAAGTAAAATTTTGTAAAAAAAGTTTACAAAGAAAAATGTCTACAAAAGTAAAACAGATTTTTGATCAACGGAGTCAAAACAAGTGAAACTGTGAGCTACTGCTCCCTGATGAACACCCCCCCCCCCCAAATGTTTCAGTAAAAAGGAAGCACTTAAGTGACGAAACTTTTTAACTTGGATATCATGTGTAAAATGATACAAGTTGTTGAATGATGAATCTGAAAATGCATCACACGGTATAACTGACTTATATAAACCCTGAAACTAAGTTTTAGAAATCCCTGTAATGTAGTTCCTGAGAAAATTCGACCAAAACATTCATGTGATGTACGGACTGATGCACGGACGGACAGACAGAGGTGAATTGGTATACACCTACTGTTTTAAATGGGGGTGTAATTATATGATGCCTATCATGTCAGTTGCATCTAATTGAAATCGACCTTATGCACATGCACATATACATGTACATAAAAAAATATTTGTTTTTTTTTTTTTAACATTCAAATGAGAAACGAAAACTGAATGTTGGTGAAATTAGTAGGGTTCGTATAACAACTCAATGTTTCAAAAAGTTACTCACTTTCTGTAGCGATAATTTCAATCCGGAATAGGTAAACAGATGTATTAATAGTTATTTGCATAAGGTCGATTTCTATCCAACGCAGTCCATGTACAGTTACTGAAAAACAAGCCTCACCAAATGGAGTATCTGTTTAACAAGATATAAAGTCCTGGTTATCCTGTATATGTGATGAATCAATTATCTCACTAGGCTAAGTCAAACATTTGAGATGCATTGGATAGGAATGGAACTTATATGCAAGTGTACATAAATATGTACATGTATTTGATTTTTGTTGATTTTGGAACATTCATATACGAAATACAATGAAATAAAAGATCAAGTTTGTTCCCTTATGTAGCATTCGATTAACAATTAAAAAATTGCAAACAGTCTCCCTGACTTTCCGTTGACATTTTTTTTCAAAACCTAAATAGGTTAACAGATGTATGGATGTTGGTTTGCATAAGATGGATTTCTATCGGACACAACTTATTTTAAATCTACTTACAAGTTATTTAATTATATATTTTCTAACCCGTTACTAACCTGACTAAGTCCCACTCTGTAATTAAGTTTATCTAGATCCAGATTATCCAGTATATGTAATATTGCTTGTTTTTCTGGTAAATCTTTGGCTGGTTTATTATTTGGTGATAGTAATCCTTCAAATCTCTGTCGAAACTCTCCAAAACCCATATTATCAGGAAAGCCTAATTAATAAAAGAACCAAGCTTTCATATCCATTGTCCTTGTCCACAAATAACTTATGATTTATGACAGTACATTTATTACTGTATTTTGCCAATAACTATTAAGTATGACCTTGACCTGAGTCAACAGGAATATTCCTCTTCATACATGTACTACTAATATACACGTATCCAAGTAAAATTGCAAATTCCTGCAACATTGTACATCCGGAAACCACTTTTCAAATTTTCATTTTTTTTCTGATACTATGACCTTGAGCTTAGACACAATGACCTCAAATTCAATTGATCATATTCTCTCATAAAATTTAAGGATGTATCCATGTATGGATACAATCCAATTTGTAGTTCTTCATTTGCATCATAAACTTCTTTTTGCAAAAAATCTGTCTATATATAGAAACTTAAAATATGTCCTTTGAAAAAGTTGCCTCAATACCAATAACCTCTTACTACATGTGACATACTACATGTATATCAACTTTCATATTTATGAATATTTCGATTTAATAGCAGCTGTAGAAAATCAATCATCTTAATATTTGTAAAACCTTTCAAAAATTTCGATCATCATGGTTTCAAATATTTGATTCAAAGAGTTACTTACCTTGTCTAAATATCCTGACTGAGTCTAAGAGTTCGCTGCCCCTAATTTGAGATCTGACAAGTGTTACGTTCATAAGTACTTCCTCTGTTGCTCCAGGTTTATCCTGAGGTACGGATGGGGTTTTCAATTCCCAGAGTCCTGCATTATGCTGAGGAAGAATACAATGTACAAAATGACATTTAGTTTTCCGCACAGTCTCAATAATTGAGTCCACTTGGAATTTAACTTGTAAACACATGGAACGTTTTTTAAGTCCTGCAGTTCCTGACATAAATGTCCGTCTCATACTACCAACTCGTCGTAATGAAGCAGATCCTTCCATCCCCACTATAGATCCACTCACCATCCCAGCCACTGGAGCTTTTACACTGTTAAATAACTCATTTATATTTTGCCTGAAATAGATGATAATAAAATTAAAAAGAAATCACAATGTCCAATGACTGAAAACACCATTAGTCAATTTACTCTAGATAACTATCAAGATACTTGACATGTCACATCTGTTTTTAAAACATGCTTATTTATGTACATAAATTAGAAGGTTAGTTTTGGCGTTTGAAATGTTTCACATTTGTCATTTCTGGGCCTTTTTAGCTTACTATGCGATATTAACTTTGCTCATTGTTAAAGGCGGTACAGTGACCTATAGTTGTTAATTTCAGTGTCTCTTGTGGAGAGTTGTTTCATCGGAAATAGTACCACATCTTCTTATTTATATCCATGTATTTATTTTTTCTTGCCTTCTTCTTCAATGTTGTTTTGTTAATAAAGCAGCTTGGTTTCTTTGTTAAAAGGGAGTCTGTCAGCTATTACTTTAAAGTGTAAGAGTTTTCTCATTGTTCAGGATCTTTCAGAGGTGTTTATAGTATTAAACCAAATTTTTGTTCCTATAAACATTACTTGCAAAACTGATTTCAAAAAAGCTTTGGTTTGTACTGACCTTTTAGAGTCCTGTAGGACTTGAGTGGCTTTTGGTTTGTACTGACCTTTTAGAGTCCTGTAGGACTTGAGTGGCTTATGGTTTGTACTGACCTTTTAGAGTCCTGTAGGACTTGAGTGGCTTATGGTTTGTACTGACCTTTTAGAGTCCTGTAGGACTTGAGTGGCTTATGGTTTGTACAGACCTTTTAGAGTCCTGTAGGACTTGAGTGGCTTATGGTTTGTACAGACCTTTTAGAGTCCTGTAAGACTTGAGTGGCTTATGGTTTGTACTGACCTTTTAGAGTCCTGTAGGACTTGAGTGGCTTATGGTTTGTACAGACCTTTTAGAGTCCTGTAGGACTTGAGTGGCTTATGGTTTGTACAGACCTTTTAGAGTCCTGTAGGACTTGAGTGGCTTATGGTTTGTACAGACCTTTTAGAGTCCTGTAGGACTTGAGTGGCTTATGGTTTGTACTGACCTTTTAGAGTCCTGTAGGACTTGAGTGGCTTATGGTTTGTACTGACCTTTTAGAGTCCTGTAGGACTTGAGTGGCTTATGGTTTGTACAGACCTTTTAGAGTCCTGTAGGACTTGAGTGGCTTATGGTTTGTACTGACCTTTTAGAGTCCTGTAGGACTTGAGTGGCTTATGGTTTGTACTGACCTTTTAGAGTCCTGTAGGACTTGAGTGGCTTATGGTTTGTACAGACCTTTTAGAGTCCTGTAGGACTTGAGTGGCTTATGGTTTGTACTGACCTTTTAGAGTCCTGTAGGACTTGAGTGGCTTATGGTTTGTACAGACCTTTTAGAGTCCTGTAGGACTTGAGTGGCTTATGGTTTGTACTGACCGTTTAGAGTCCTGTAGGACTTGAGTGGCTTATGGTTTGTACTGACCTTTTAGAGTCCTGTAGGACTTGAGTGGCTTATGGTTTGTACTGACCTTTTAGAGTCCTGTAGGACTTGAGTGGCTTATGGTTTGTACTGACCTTTTAGAGTCCTGTAGGACTTGAGTGGCTTATGGTTTGTACAGACCTTTTAGAGTCCTGTAGGACTTGAGTGGCTTATGGTTTGTACTGACCTTTTAGAGTCCTGTAGGACTTGAGTGGCTTATGGTTTGTACTGACCTTTTAGAGTCCTGTAGGACTTGAGTGGCTTATGGTTTATACTGACCTTTTAGAGTCCTGTAGGACTTGAGTGGCTTATGGTTTGTACTGACCTTTTAGAGTCCTGTAGGACTTGAGTGGCAACTTTCATATTTGGATTATCCCTACAGCCCCTCAGCCAACCACTAGCATTATACTGTACAGGGTTGGTTCCTTGGAAATGGTTCAGAATAAATGTGTTGCCTAATGTTGATGCCTTCCTCAGTAAACTATCTCCTATAATGATAAAATTGTAAATATTGATATATAGCAAAGACTTGTATCACGATGCTAGCAAGAGTTACCTCTCTTTAACAAATAATTTGGATTCAAACACAAAGAATAAAACATTTCCCTTGTACGGCAGTATAAATTACTAGATTTCATTAAGTTCTTTTGTTTTCAACATTCATTCTAATGATAGTACATGTATCTTTAATCTGGGGTACTTAAATACGTATTAAATGTAACATGCATGCTTTATCAGACTTGTGGAAAACACATATTATTTACTTCAAAATAATTTAATTTTGGATGTAACGCGTCTTCTGATTGGGTGACGCTATTTTGTTATGAGCCCATAGACATAATTTAGTCATGTGACCGTGACGTCATCAACGTTTTTCGTGGTTTTCTACGGTTTAAAATGGAATTTAGAATTAAATTATAAGAAATGACTGTAATATTTTTTCTGTCTATTCGAAATAACATAAAAAATGTGGTGCACACTGTTAAATAACCCGCTACGCGCGTTATTCAGTGTGCATCAATTTTTTTATGTTATTTCTTCATAGACAGAAAATATATTACAGTCATTCCTTAAATATGTATGAAATCTTCTTCCTTTATCAAGTAACATCAAAAAGAGTACAATAGAAAATCAAATTCCCCAGTTATTCTTACTTCTAACTTTCTGTTCTCCATGATGTGTAAAGAATCTGTCCATGAATGAGTCCTCTGTTGCCCCTGGAAACATACTCTCTTCATCAAGTATCCATAGTAACCCTTTTCTCTCACTGTCCTTCATCTCTTGTGATGTGTTCTTTATCTATTGAATAATAAATCAAATCAATAAAACTTTTATTTAGTCTCAAATTCAATTATGATCTATAAAAAGGGCTTTTTTATTAGAACATATACAAAAAACAAAAAAATAAAGCAACATGAAATTCATGCAGAATTAATTTCAGCAGCAAATTATTTTAACCTGGCTGATCTTTAAAGTTTTAATAGTCAAAAATAGAAAGAAAAACAAAAACAGTTTATTCGACAAATTCATGCAGTTCTGGTGGCTATATGTAGAAAAGAGCAAAAAAGACAAAATGGAAGCCATAGTTTAAATTTGTATGTGTATCTATACTTTGATTGATGGATTTATTGTTGATTGATTGATTGATTGATTGATTGATTGATTGGTAGATATCATGGTGATGGTGTAATGAAATTGTTAACAAAATAATCATAAATTAATAAAAGACACTTGATAAACCATTAAACAAAATCCAACACCATTAATTAACACCAATTTCACTTTACAAAGATATAATGCTGATATTAAAAAAAAAATGCTTTCAATATATTCTGTTGTAAATGGTTCATTTCATAAATTTATTAGAGTATTGTTCCAGATAAAAACTTCCATTAAGTTATGTCTTGCTGACATTTTGAACTTTGATCTTTGACCCAAAACAAGTATCAATTCATGATTTTACATTATATATAAAATAAGAAGATGTGGTGTGATTGTCAATGAGACAACTCTCCAACAGAGACCAAAATGACATAGAATTAAACAACTATAGGTCACAGTACATCCTTCAACAATGAGCAAAACCCATACCACAAATTGCATATCTGATTGTAATATTTCATAACAAGCAACAAGAGGTAATATGACGGTGCATTGGACTTCAGACCCCCTGTGCTGTTTAATAGTAAGAATAATCAGGAAATAACTTACACTGTAATAATATGTCGTAAATCATGTCAGATTTTATAAAATGGCATTTATAATTGATGACAATTTTTATCATTCTTCAAAAAGATGGATTTGATATGCATGTTACATATATCAATTTCATTTATCTTGTTTTTAATAATTTCCAACATTCTACTAAGTGCATAACAAAGATTTAAACAATTCCCAAATCATTGTAACTTTTTTTACCACAGACTGCCAGCAATATGTATTTATTCCAATTTGTTTGTGGTAAAATGACATCTGAGCAAAACAAATCCATACAAGCAACATTTATGATGGAGGCCCAACAAACCAATGAAACACACTATTGCAATTATAAATTTCCAATTTCCAATGAATTTTAACGATTCATGTCAAACAAAAAGTTACCATAACCCTTAATACCAAATACCCACCATTATGACAATAATTACCTTATCAATATCAGTTTCCAGCTAAGCATGTAAGTTATAGTGAAAAGATAGATTTGCTATTTCTGAGTTCTTGTCATTAATTCTACTACTCTTCCACCCTAAGATATTTTACTCCAATTGTAACAAATTTTAATGTGCATGTTTGCAGCAAAAGTATGCACTGTGATGAATGTGAAATTTATGGATTCATTATATGAAGCTTCATTGGGATTTGGAACTACTAATAGGGTTGCTTTTGAGGAGGGCTGATGCATCATGAATCACATACCTTTGTTGCCTTCGAGTTGCAAATATCCTCATTTTTCAAAGTAAAATTTCAGATTTTAGCTTTGATTGTAAACTTTTAGAAACACCATACTTGTTAGCCACCAACAGAGAATCGTTTTAAATGTAAAGAAGTCAGCCTTTCTCAAACAAAAATTCCACTGCTAATTTTTTTTAACATGTGATTTTTAACGCAGCTTTTAAATGATTAATATTACCATATATTTTATTAAGGTATCACGCAACTTTATTTTTCAGTTATCTAGCTCAACACAAATCCATACATTTATTTCAAATACAATCCAAACACAATGTATTATGACATGAAGCAGTGAAAAGCAAGCTCTGGTTTAGATAGCACACCACAGACTTGTGTTTTGTGATATAAGCCGGTACCTGATGGTGATCTGTCCCTTGGTGTTTAGTCAAACCTTGTTTTGTGTTATTCTTAAGGAAAGAAAATTCAAATAAGGACTTTATAACAAGAATGTTAGCCCAAGCTTTCTGCGTTTATCCTGATACATTTAAAGTTGGCAACACTATAATACAAGTGAATCACATATAACTTTTACATGCTTTGGAAATAACTTAATGGTCAACAAATTTGAATACATTATACTTTTAATTTGAACAGTTTTATAATTTTCATCTCCAATTGCCTTAAAATTTTCAAAGTTTCCAATGAAAAATACTAATATGAAAAATAAAACATTACAATCAACATGCTTTCCTATTCTAACTTTTGCTGTATATGACATACATCATTACTGGCATAGGAGTAGATTGTGTGTGCCTGAATATATCTTAAATAAATTAGTGTTTTCCCTAGAAATTTTTGGCAAAATGGGTTTTTACCCTGTATTAAGAGTTTAACTATCCTTTCTTATGATTTGCGACATTTGAGTGGAATGCACAAAGAACATGTGCTTTATAGATTCTAGGTGAAAACTAGTCTCTGGACAGTATACATATATTTTTTATAGTTCACAGCATAAAGCGAGTATTTTTTTAGCCTATTATACATACATACATGTGTATATGTCTGAAGTATATGTTTAAAGATGATATAAAGAATACATAGAAAGATATACATATATAAAGAAATGTGAAATATATAGATATATATTTTATAATCATTTTAATGAAAAATTTCAGATCAAGTGCTTGCTTGTTACGTAAAGCTATTAATATGTAAAGCAGACTGAAAATAGTTTTACTGAAAGTTGTTGGAACTGATTATAATTTCCATACATAGAAATGCAATTTGATTTGATTGGACAGAATGTGTGCTAGAACAAGACATACACAGGTTGGGATCAGGTGAATCAATTCTACAAGACAACCATACTAAGAACAAATCAAGTGCTTCAATTATCCCAATTAATTTGTGTTTTGAGACATTTACAATTCTACAGGAAGTATACAAGGGGAGACAATCTGGAAATGTCAAACAGACTTGTGATGTTATAAATCAGAAATACCTCTTCACCATCATGATGATGATTGACATGAGTGTGTCTTGTCAATCCTGGCTGTCGTACAGTTGTCTTAAGATAGAAATATCATTTTTAAAGTAAAGATCTAATCCAGGCTATGACACTGTTCCCTTATGATAGGACTATTATTTTTTTAAGAATTACATAGCATGTTAAGTTCTGTCTCCCTAGTAAATATCCTTTTGTATCTACATGCATACTTTTAACTTTCCATTTTTTTTTTTACAAATATTGACCACATTGATTAGATGAGGCAAGCAAGCTTAACATCTGAATTACTGAATTATTAAGTGATAAACTGCAGATTCTAAATTAGATTCACAGATCTATAAAAAATACCTAATGTTATAATCCAACTGTTCACCTAAGTCGTTTCTAAATCACCCCAAATCACCCAGGATCTCTTTGAGAAACAGAAGATCAGACATGTAGCTCTATAAATGGTAGTTATAAAATAGACATATATTGATAGGTTTATAAATTGAGTTCTATTCTGATATCTTACCAAGTTTTGTTGTGCTGGTTTATCTATCAATGACACCATGGAAGCAGGACTACTTGTTACAAATTCAAAATCACATGTTATACCCTCCTGTTGGAAAAATATAGAGTATGCAATGAGTTGCAGTATTACCAAAAGATCAAATATTATCAAAAACTTGAAATCCTAGATGCCTATACATGTACTTCCTATCCATTTTGTGGTTGAACAATTTCTATGCCTATATGTCATATATTATATATTGAAAACTTGAATTTATGCTTCAAAGATACACTAAAAAAACATGGAAAATTGTTACCTAACGAACAATAATGAATCCATGGCAAAGATAAAATATGATAATATCCATCCACCAAATTGATGAAATAGAATAGATTTTTAAATATGTCAGTTTCAAAGAATCTTCTGTTTCAATCAGAATGTATTTTTGGTACAAACTATAGTTTTTTAAGTGGTTCTCTTTGAAATGACTCGACATCTTCCCATAGTGACCCTTTTAGTCTACAGTACCTGACTGTATTTGTCTTGTTGCATAGTAAATGTGATATCATGGAATAACAATTGTAATCTCTCTTGGGAATAATTGTGACATAAATCTTCAAATGTCGCTCCCGTCTGACGTCCACACGTTGAGGGATTCTGGAAGCCTGGAGTATCTAGGATCGAAATTGATGTTGATGTACGATAATTTGAGGATAATGATCTGAAAAAAAATTATGTAATTGAAATCCTACATAATCAAATTTCATTGAAATTTGGTGAAAAACTGGATTCAATTTCATCACCAACCAAATACTTCTTGTTCGAACTGTTAAACCTGGAGTCTTGCATTTATCTCATTACAAGCTCAGTGCATTCATCTGTGTGTAACACTTGTAAGTTCATATAAACTTTATATTCTCCAACCAAATTTAACACTTTTAAACCAATTATTAAGAAGTTGAAGAAGTGGCTGATTTCAAACAATACCAAATCATCTATAAATATATATTATAACCTATTTCAAATCCTTCTGACAGTTTAAGAGGGTGGTAAAGGCTTATTTTTGTAACAAGTGATTTATCATTTTCATTTCATGTGCAGCCGTGAAAAAAGGTTCATTATTCATCGCTGAAATCAGTAAAAAGATCAATGTGCAAGAAATTATAATTATTCGTTCATTGTAAAATGGCAATTTTATATCATGTTCTCCCGTGAAGATACCCCCCTTTACACCCCTTGTTTAACTTTTAAAAATACAGATAACAGTTTTAAAGATATAGAAATATAGACTTAGAAGAAATCTGTCTTCAAACTTACAGGTTGTCAAGGGAGATGATAGCATCAGATATCTAAGAAAATAGACCTGTATCCAATCCTTTTTATATTTTACCTGTTAATGAGTGAGACAACAGCATTGAAGACATCTGAGTATAGCCCTATAACAAATCCTTCTAAAGCTTCTATTGCATTTGTAAGTCCTTCCTCTTGTTTGTGAGCAGGACTTCCCCTGAAATGTAAAAGAAATCAACTGAATAAGAAATAACATTAAAACTATGCATTCATCTGTTATTTGGTCATAAAACTTAACAAACTACATAACATTAAGTTAAACTGTTTTGATTTTTTCCTTCTTCAGTATATTATGAAATTTGGGCCACAATTAAAGTAAAGCGGGTTGTTTTTCCCAGGTGTAAAATTTCAGGATTTTAATTGATTAAGGTATAAGAAAAATTTTGACGGTTATTACTTTGGCGGATTAAAACTTTTATCAATACCTTTGTTTGTGCCGTTTTAAATTAGCAGAATTTATTTTGGCGATTTTGTCCTGTCTGCGAAAATTAGCTAAAATTTGCACCGTGAAAATAACACGCTATACGGTAATTTAAAAGTTTACCTCTGACACATGGAACAAGTGTTTTCATGTGATTGTGACTAAAGCTTCATGGAAATCTGTCTATTCCAAATACTTTAATTTGAGAAAGTAATAATGTCATGCTATCAGGTTTTTATTTTGGGAACAATGAAATTTGAGTCCAAACTGGAACCTATACTGTAAACCAACTTATTTTCCCGGACACTTTATTTCGTGTTTTACCTTTCTAGTCCACTTCACGACTATTTAGTTTCGCGATTTTCAAATTTATATGATGTAGTTTGAGAAAGAAAGATCCAAGTTTTACATTTTCGCAACGATTTATATTCATGTTATTTTTCTAATCGCGAAAGTTGCGCAAATAAATCAATCGTGAAAATAAGTTGGTTTACAATATATATCTTAAAATATTAAAATTAGCAATTCTACCATATCTTTGTATTTTATTGTATTCTAGAGATAACATCTCTTTATTTTTATATCTTAATAGTTTTTGTTTTTTGTTTTTATCTGAGGAGGGTTTGGGTAAAATGTCTGCTACATTGGAAGTGATCAGCCTCTCCTACCAACTTCATTGTCAATGAGTAGCAGCTGTAGATTTCCGGATTTACCCTTTCGGGATACGGGATTTCTTTTTTCTTATTTCGGAACCTCTGGATTTCATGTTTTTAAGCCCAGGATTTCGGGATCAGGAACCCTCCTACCTTCCCTCATGAATGAATGCTGATACTTTTATTATAAAGCTTGCAGTCTGACAAGAAAAAGAATTATTTTTTTTGTTTGTTTACTTAATACACAGTTTGAACAAAACTTGTATTTCCAGGAATATGAGCACTAACCTAGTTGAGGCCCCTCGTGTCAATGTAGATGATCCAGAAGAAGAGAATATTTGCCGTAGTAATTCTTCTGCTGATAAACCAAGCAACGAAGCTGCCTTTTGTGCAGAACCAGGCTTAGCAAACTGTGGCTTGTTGTTTTGACCTGATAAATAGAGCAATAAAAGAGGTTTATTCTCAGCATTGTTACAAAATCACTTTACCATGATTCGTTAAAATCATTTAGTTCCATCAAATACATTATATAGAATTTAATACATGTAATTATAAACTAAGCTTTTAAAACTTTAATTAACATACTGAAAACATTGCAACTGCCGGAGCTTTTCTTTTCTTTTTAAGTTTTATTATAAATATTTGCTTCAATTTTATATTATTATTGTCGGAATCATCTTCTCTTCGTTGAGAAAAATATTCATCCACTTTATCATATTCTGAGAGAAAATAAGTCCTTCTGCAAATTTAACGAATAACCAAAATGCACATCGTTAAGAATTTGTGAGTGAAAGACAAAATATCCTTATTCAACCTGGTACAAAACTGTCAGGAAATGACATTGGCTTTTTAAAAATCATTTGTCATACCTTTGATGGCTCCAGCCACACCAAGGTGATATATAGCTGCTAGTACATGACATATAGATTTCTTTTCATCCTCAGTCATGCCTACTTGGTCCATGGAAGTACAGATTTTGCCCCACTGCATCATAGCTTTCTGTTTATCTTCTGTCTGTAAATATATATTTTGATATTTTTAAAATACCTGACTCACTGTCTGTATATATTTTTTTATATTTAATCCCTTACACATACAACCTATAAGAAATTCTTGCAGCTTTCTTCAAAGATTTTTTTTAACACATTTTCTGTAAATCAAGTTGCATTTCCCTCTTTGATCCATACATTTATATATAAAGTTCTAGAAAGTCTGCAGTTTTTAATATGTTTGATATTTTCATAGAACTATCTGGTTGTTATTTAACTCATTGGTATGCATGTGTGGTTTTTAAAAGCTAAATTATACAGGCAATATGGTAGAGAAAAATATCATCTAACCATTCTTTTTTTTTTTATTAAAAAGTAAACTTTGTCAATCTTGCAAATTTCATTTATTGAAAATTATTGTTGACAAACACAGTGAAGCCCTAGCACTTGCCTACCATACCCACACTACTGCTTTTAATTTTCTAACACTCAAAACTGAATACTGAAACAAACCATTCACAATCACAATAAAATAATGCTATCAACAATTTAAAAGAATCAACATCATAAGAATACATAAATTTTGTTTTAATTTATAATGCCATTACAATTTTTTATTGTGACAATTGTCATTTTCTGTTTTTTAAAATTAAGAAAAGTTGATCACATTAAAAGATAAACATAAAAATTGTTTTGCAAAACAAATTTAAAGAAAACTGCAATAAAACCAAGAAAAGCAAGAAACTGAAAAGATGTTTAAGCTTTCACCATATGCATACTGTGGATTCATTTGTATTTGTTGGGTACCAATTTTCAAAATTTAAAGGTGAACCACAAATTTAATTTTAAATATATGCAGACTTAGCAGAATCAAGAAATCAAACATCCACAAATACACTATTTCCCACCAGGAAAATTGGTACCAACGAAAAAGAAATGAATCCATAGTAAAAAAAAATGAAAAAAAATGTATAAAAGCTGTAGGTACTTACAAAGGAAGGAACAAAACCATGCTAAAATAGCAAGCTATGTGGGATTAAAAATAATCCTTTTCCTTTGAGAAGTAATTTTAAAAGTTTTTGCCTTTCTATTATATTTTTTTTTGAGGGGCAATTCATGCAAGCCATAGATTTGTTAAAATTTTTACCCATTATCTTTAAAACAGAGTGTAAAAAGAACACACAAAGTACGCTTAACCTGAATTCTTTTATTTAAATTGACTGTCCTATTAAAATCCAAATATATGTTGATCATGCAAGCCTTAGATTTGAAGTACTAAGTTATAATTGTTACTGTTATCACTCACTAAGGCTCAGGATAAAATCCAAATAAAGTGGCCCAGGCGATGTGAAAATTCTTAACAAATCTATGCTGTACATGAATTATTTCTTAAAGAAACTAATAGATTGTTGTAATGGCAACTTATTTAGCAAAGTCTAATGTTAAGTTTGAAGAAGTTTCATAACACTAAAAACAAACAATTCATTTTTTTTCAAATGTAAATACGTTATGGTGATTTTTTGATTTTGTTATTTTTGATTTTTGTTGCTAAAGTGTAATTTATAAATTTTACAGTCGACGCCCGGCGAATAATCTTCAATAATTGAAGGATCGCTAGAAACCTAAAGAAGAAACTGAAACAAATCATATATTTCTAAATGCAATTTAAGTTCATAAGGTTAGAAGTTCGATTATTAGATCAGTACATGTCTCAGTATCACATTTTAAAGGGAACCTGCAAATAAAGAACAAATAAAGTGTGTTCCCTTCAATCTCCTTTGTGAATAGTTTTAGTCGGAATTCATAAAAAAATGCTTGTACTATAAAATAAACTAATTCATAAATTGATAACAGCCAAAAATAATAACAGCAGGTTCCCTGTAAATAATATTAGGGATATACATACCCTCTGTAATGGAGTCATAAACATATTTGGTTCATTCAGAGTATTTAACTGTAACTCAGTTCTGGAAATAAAGAAGATTTAACATTTATTCAATATACATTGATGGTCAGGCAATGTAAAATCTAACTAGATTTAATAATATGTAAACATTTCCAAAGTTTTCTACCGAATTGTAGGAAGTAGAAATGAAATACATTTTTCATCAATGTATGTGCTGTTTTTATCCTACAATTGAAAGCAGTCCTGTAGACCACTTCAATGCTTATATGTTTTTTTTCAAAAAGAAATCGACATTGCTTGGTCAGTCAAAAGAAGAAGAAACAAATAATGTGTCCATAGTACACGGATGCCCCACTCACACTATCATTTTCTATGTTTAGTGGACCGTGAAATTGGGGTAAAATCTCTAATTTGGCATTTAAATTAGAAAGATCATATCTTAGGGCATATGTGTACTAAGTTTCAAGTTGATTGGACTTCAACTTCATCAAAAACTACCTTGACCAAAAACTTTAACCTGAAGCGGGACAGACGGACGGAAGGACGGACGAACGAACGAACAAACGGACGCACAAACAAGAAAACATAATGCCCCTTTACTATCATGGGTGGGGAATAAAAAAAGACAGATTGATTGATTTTCTTTTATTGTGTTGTAACTCCACTTTCAGCATTCCATCATGGCAGCCAATTTTTATAGGTGGAGGAAGTCAGACAAAAAATATAAGACATCTAGAAAGATGAACATCTTGTTTTCATTAAAGATAATAATGTAAATAAATACCTTAATGCAGAATCTAGACCAGCCAACATTTGGTAGAAAACATGGAAGCTAGGTTCTCCTTCAGGTCTTCTCACTACTCGGGATTTCTCAAACATGAATACCTACAATTTAATTTTAATAATCATTACTACTTAAACAAATTTAGATAAAAACTTATATTTCATATATCAACTTGAAATAACACCACAGTAATATTTTCTTATTTAATTTTTGAGTTAAACTTTAATACCACTTATAAATTGTATTCATTAGCAATCATTTTTATTTGTATCATATATTTGTTTGTCCTTTTAATGTGGAAATCAGCCAAAAGGAGGCGAAATCATTCAGCTCCCTTCATCCCATTTATAGTTTAATATATCCTCATCCTAATTATATATATATATACATATCACATTTGCCATTGAATGTAGAGCAAACCAATTATTTAATAAAATTTTGAAGAGTCATAGAATTTGAAGACTTTAAAGATATTGTCGCCATAGCTTTTCTTCTTAGTGGTAAATTATGCATTTAGGAATTTTCAATACTGCCAGCTAAAAGCCCCTACCTGTACTGAAGCTGAGGATATCTGTCCTGAGTGGTCAAAATCTAATGTGGTGAGCTGTGCATACCGACTGGCATTAGTATTCAGTATAGTCCTACTGTTACCAAAGGCCTCCATTAATGTGCTTACTGCTGTCAATTTCTCAACTGAAAAAGACATCAATTGTATAAAAGTTTCTTATATAATGAAATATACAGTGAAAATGAAAGAATATCACTTTAAACTGTTCACAAAGATAAAAATTGGCCTAAGATTTTTAATGTGTTTTTTTTTAAATCTAGTTAAAATACTACACTAGTTATATAGAAATAGGAGTGAAATAACTATATTAAAATACAAATGAAGTTAATTTTAACACATCACATAATATTTTACGAAGTTATGACCCCATAATTATGTTTTTTGGTGTTGTATTGCCAGTTTTGTTACAATTTTCTTATAATCTATAACAGATTTTAGCGCAGTTTACTGCACCACAAACCCTGCTCAACACAATTTGTGTACCGAGGGATTTAATCTAAACCTTTATAGCACTTTCGAAACGTTAGTTGCAGAAAAGGTTTTCTTAAAGCTTTTAGGTCCATTAAATGCTCAAAATAATTACATTTTACCATCTCCAAAATGAGCTGACTTAGGAGGCTATAATGTACTAAATGTTTTCTAATAAATAGATTTCTTTTTAATTAGCATTCAGGGCCTTGAAAGATTTCAAATTATAAACATAATTATGGCCTTTTGTATAAGTTATGATAAAAGTTGATATTCAAGGCCATATTTTATTGAAAGTTGACCTTGTCATCATAGAAGGTCATACTTTATGCAAACCACAATGGTAAGTGCATACATTTACAATCCATTACATTTTTTGGGGTTGTAAAAATAAAAGGTCATGGTTTATCTGAGTGATTACTTTATAATTTACATAAAACATGCAACTAACTGCACTGCTATCAGCAGAGAGAAAAAAACATGATTGAAGTCAATTACTACCGGTACTTCCCTTAATGATTTATTTATCTGATAATAAAACAAATCTGCTGTTAAAGTGATTATTTTCAGTTTTCAACTGTTTTTTTCTTGATAAAGTAACTTATTTTGAGTCTTTTTTTCTCGAGATTTATCTACTTTCTTTTAATACGTGTAGAATTATATACAGAATTCATATATTTAATTTTCTATACCATGCTCTGGTTTCTATGTTGAGAAAAAAATGTGTTGATCTTAATACATAGAAACACCAGTATATTCATTTGAACATCTAATTCTTCAATATTCATATTACTTTAGGAAGGATTTTTTTTAAATGTCAAAACATGCCTTTATATGACAGTGAAAGAATGGATAAATTGTTTAAGAGATCTCTATCAGGTTTTAGGAAACCTATGATTTTTCGACCGTCATTATAGTTTTCTATGTTGTTTTTGGAATGTACTGTTGCTTATCTATTGGTCTTTTTCCCTGTTGTTGTCATAGCTTTGTCAATTTGTTATCGATTTATCAGTTTGACTGTCTCTTCAGTATTTTACGCCTCTTTTTTCTCCAAAAAAAAGTTACTCTTGAATTTGGTTTCAATTCAAATTTAGCTTTATATCAGAAGTCAATACCAAAATGAAAATCAATTCTAATAGAAACTATTAGCTTTCTGGGTTTAGGCTTCAAGATGTTGTAATGTTTCACTGAAATAAACAAACCTGTAAATATATTTCCTACACTTCCAGCAGCTGTGATCAGATACTGCATAACATGTCTGGAATTAGATGTCTTCCCACTGCCACTTCTACCCATGAAAACAACGGACTGATCTGAGCGTGACTGTAACATTTCTCTGTACGTCATCTGTCCCATCGCGTAGATGTGTGGCGGCATATCTTCCTGCTTACATCCCTTGAAAATCTGCATGACTTTCTCTGAGTAAATTGATATAGGATGCATGGGGTTGATAACAGCCAAGGATGGTCCACAGTATGTATGGACAAGATTGGCTCCATATCTCTGACGTAAAATGTGTAAGGCACTGGATTCATTGAGGAAACGTAGTGCAGCGATGTCCTCTGCTCTATCATACTGAGGAGGGTTAGCCTACAATAGAAATAATAAGTAATACACAAAGCAATAAAACACTGTTGCATTTGAAGAAATATAGAAATGTGTTGTTCTGTTAAATTAATTGCCTTGGGTTAAATGATTCCAATCAGTATGGATGTTTCAACTAACAAGTCATTTTAGTATCATCTGATCATGAAATATCATAATGATTATAATGAGTCTTTTTTTCAAACCTATTTGACTGAAATGTGTTCAATGTATAATATGATGACTAGTATTTTATAAGAATATTAGTGTATATGAATATAATGAGATGTGGGAGAAACTGGCAGTTGATTTTCTCTTAAGAATAATTTCACATTTTGTCATGACTTATTGTATAGTACGGGTTTTGCTCATTGTTGAAGGCCATACCATGTGCTATAGTATTTTACATCCCCTTCTATTGGTTTGTTAGGAAATTATATAATTGGCAATGAAACTACATTTCCTTATTGTACATGGGTTATCTATCATCTGCAATAACCCATATATTGAGGGAAAAAAGAAAAGAACAACTATATGCTTCTCTTTATTGAATCCAATCAATTATAAGTTTCTTTTAATATCTCTCCCATTAAATCCAAAACATTAAAGTAAACCAGAAACTGACAAAAACAAAAACTCAATAAAGTTATATTTAAAACATGTTGGCATGTATTTTTGATTGCTCTATCTTATAGAAATCTACAGCCCCTTTTTGTGGTGTTGTCAAACTTCTCAGTTATTTATTAAGAATTTGCATGTGATTTTCTCCTTTAAGTGTCTGATAATACATATACTGTTATGTAAATAAAGTTGGTAAAAGTCCAAAGAAATCATAAGTTTTAAATGAACAGAATAAATTGAGCTTCAGCTAATTTATCAAAATAAATAGTCTACTATTACTAGGTACAAATAGCCATCTAACAATAATTTGTGGTAATGTCACGCCTGACTGATTACAATGAATTATAATACAGTGTATATGAACCATCTAGGTTCTCCTTGAGACATTAATTATCTATCTTATCTATTCTATCTATTGTACAATTCACACCTGAGGGATCACATGTTTATGTTAAACAGGTAAAAATACAGGTACAACAAACATATACCATCTTAAGACAGGTGCTGCAGGATTGGAATACTAAAGTCAAATAAAAGTAACAGAAATGGAAAATGTTTACAAAGTGATGATATGTAACCAATAAATTAGTCGTTTATGACTCTAAAAACAAGGGTTGTCCCCCTTGATTGACAGGACCCCCTATACGTTAAACCTTAATAACTACTATAAAGTATAAATTTAAAGTCGCTGAGGATCACCGGAATGAGGTCAGATTTATTTTGAGGCCCAATTTTATCATTGGTGAATTTATATTTTTCTTTGTGACTAATATTTGTTTGCTCTTGTATTAAGTATAGCTTATAGAAATCCTTGGTTAAATATGGTTTGATAGTTGAAGTATTCTTGAAATTTAATGTATGTATAGAGAAGAAGAATTTACTGCTATATGGTACAACTAATAATGGGTTTCGTGTCTATAGAGTCTTCTACAATAGCCAGGTGCCTATACATTATAGTATCTATAGTAGATATCATAACACACCTACATAAGTGCTTCAACACCGATAAAGCCTATTACTCAGTCAGTCCTCAAGACAATCAATCGGTCATTGCCGCAAATAAAACAATGTCTTCAGTTAAATATGATACAAAAGAATATTAGTGAATATTTTATGAATTAAAAGACAATGTGGGTTAAAGTTTAACGAGACAGCAATCTAACAATTGAAACAAGGAAAAATTATTTTGAGGTACCATTAGCCTTCAACTTGATGCAAGTAACCACTTTTCAATAGCCAAGAGTTTATTCAACACAAAACATAATATTATACACAACTACTAGATTATCAATAGAAAATATGCATAAATAGAAACAACGATGAACACTGACATGATAACAGACTACACCAACACATTTTACCGATTACATATTGCTGTTCTTGTTGTTCTTGAATTTGTATTTTTTTTATTAATTATACAACAAAAGCTGCTTTTCCTGAGCTACTTTTCATTACATGTTCCTTCTTGTACCTTTGGTCATTTCACCGATCAATACGGTACAAGGAGGGTTGAGATTGTAAGAAACTAATTTCAACCAACAACAGCATGTGCCTGTCCAGAATCAAGAACCTTGTCAGTTAATGTTTTTTTTCATGTGGGAAAAATGGCATTGTCAGCAAATCTTTGAAAGTATTAAATGTATTTGCCACTTTTTAAGACACCTTACAATTTTAAGAGCTTAACACACTGTTAAGGCACATTGCTCTTGCTGAAGTGCCTTTATTAGTACCTGGCTTTTGTAGAGGTCTATACTGTATATTTTTTTTTATTTCAATTGTACTCCCTCAGTTTTTCTTTGCTTATTAAATTATATGTGTTCTTGTCAAAGTGCTTTGAATTGCAACCACCAAGTTAAAGTACATTTTTGTAGCCCCCTCCCCCCCCAAAAAAAAAATAAAAATAAAGGACCACCATATTACCTTTTCTACATCATCCTCATCCACATCTAATGTATCTCCAGCATGATCTAATTTGATTCTGAGACGGCCCTCTGGTAATACAGACATTCCATTGGCCTTGAGGACACAGGCCGAGGCAAAACCACCTTTGTGGACAAGCCATACCTTCTCTGATTCCATCCATTCTTTTTCTGTCTGGACCTCAGTTTCAGAACGAGCCTAAAATCAAAATAAAAAAAGATTTTAAATAAAGGTGAAGAATAAAATCAGGATAAATTTTAGACAAAAACAAAAGTGTTGTAGGCAATCATATTCTGTAGTCCTTTAGTGCATTAGCCATTACATGAACATGTATTAGTTAATGTAAAGCTCAATCTATCAATTCCAGAAAAATCAACATAATATTGCTTTAAATACAACAGGATACACTCTTTTCATATTATCAAAAGCTCATCCTATCAATAATAAAAAGCTATCTATCATGTCTGTCATCTAAAGGTTTTATATTTTTCTTTTCTTGATAAATTCTCAAAAAACTAATTTATCATAAACTGCTCATCTGACATCATTATTTGCTACTTCACACTGTTATATCATATCATACATATTTCTGTTACTAATGTGTTTTTTATTTTAATTCTTTTTCAACAAACTTGTGTTTAATTTATATCATATTCAAGTTACTTTAGCCAGAAACTAATACCTTGCAACAAATAGTCAAGTATCCAAGGGCGGATCCAGCCATTTTGATTGGTTCCCAACCCAGTATAAGGGGGAGAGGGGGTTCCAACTATATGTCCCAATTCAAACGCATTGATCGTCCAAAAAAAATGGTGTTTCACCCCCTCCCCCCCCCCTTTTTTTTTTATCTGTCACTGAGTATCTATATTCATAAAGAAGAAGCTCCTTTCAATAATTTGCTTGGCCAAAATGTCCTGGCTGGAATATTCAATTTTCAGAAGCATTTATTTTTAAGCATGAAATTGTGCATGCTAGATTTGACTTCATATTTCTTTGTGTGACTCATTTGGTATAGGGTAAATTTCCTGAGTAATTATAACTGTTTCATTTCAAAAGCTGTTTGTCAAATTAAAGTGCATGCCAAATTAGGTGCAAAAGAGTAAAATTGCAATGTTCATGCCAAAAAAAGGACCATCTTTTTCTCACGAAAATTCATCTCTCTCAAAATTGTGAGAATCGTTTTCAACTTGAAAATCTACATACTTTTAAACAGTACAAAACAGCAAAGTTATGCCAAAGGTAGAGAGAACACACAGAATACATTTTCTTGTTTTACCTTATTGTTTATTAAGCCATTATATTTATATGCATTAATCATGAATCATATATTAAGTCAATTCAATATTTATAAAACAGTGTCAAATATATATATATTATACAAAGAGCACTTGTTAACTTTATGATCTTAATCTTTTAATGGTCCACTTAATCCGGACTTATAATACATTATCCTCATTTGTAATAATAACTGTTTAAATATGTTGGCTGGATAATTCCTTGCAATTATTTTATACAGTCTGTTTTAAGAAACAAAGCTTTCATTCAATTCAGGCTTGAATGATTCAATGAACTAACTTCTCAACATAAAACAACATCATGAGTCAATTCTTAAATCATTATTAATGGAAGAGAATTGTAAACTGGTGAAATAAAGAAAAAAATTAGATATGCAAAAAAATAATATACAGATTTCATAGTGTCTAAGTCTTCAACTTAGTTCTAGTGATACTAACAGTTTCACATGAATGCTACTAATAACGAGACTGTTTATGTACATGACTTTTTAATCCATACCAGTAACCTGTTAAAAGATTTATCAAAATAAAACAGGTATCCGAAATTTTGTTTCTTTGTCAAGCAATATTGATTGATAGCACCAAATTACTCTTTAAAAGGATGTATTTTAACATTTTATGTCCATAACCTGATGTCAAATTGATATCAAACTCAGTTTCAGCCATATTAATCTGTCTTATACATGGACTGCTGTTAAGGAAAGATCATCCATCTGTATTTGGAGGCCTTTATACATATAGACTTTTTTTTTAACTCTATGCTTGACTCATATGTATGGAAGAGCTAATTTTGCTCATTGAAAATAAAAGGCTGAAATATGAAAATAAGATGTGGTATGATTGCCAATAAGACAAGTCTCCACCATAAGGAAATAGAAGTAAAAGTGAACAACTTTAAGCCTTCAATAAGAAGCAAAACTCATACAGCATAGAATCTTATGAAAGGCTCAAAAATGAAAAATGTAAGACACTAGCTGTATTGAAATGGAAAAGGAGTACTGTGTAGTATTATTGATTACAGCTAGGTCTTGTAAATTAAGTATTACTTTTATACGAAAACAACTGGCCTTTTAATTTCTCTACCTTAGGCACAACAGATTATACACTTTATGATATAATATTAATTTACCCTAGTATATTATGTCAGAAATATTTAATTTGTAAACCTATCAATTGTAGATTATTTGGAATGTAAACATTTAAGTAAACACTGATCAAGTTCTGTTATTGATAAGGTTTAAAATCTATTATACTTGTAACTTACTAGCAAAAAGATGTAGTAGACTTTTACATGTATTCAAAATGGGGGAGGGGGGTAGAAAAGGAATGAAGGTCAGCGAGTTTATTTTGGGGCAAAAGGGAAGCAGTTAAGGTCAAATGTACAAATACAAAGGTTGGAAAATGTCAGTTGTCTTTCCAGATTGTGGACAAACATTTTCAGGGGGAAAAAAGGCTGGGGTTGTAAATGAAATTTGACAGAAGTCTAAACCGTAAATACATGTGAATCAAGAAACTTCATAGTTGTACACCATTAAAATTATATATAACGACAAAATTGACCAGTGTTTCCTCCTTAGGATCTGTTCAAAATTGAATAGTATCTTATGACATCATTTTGCCATTCCAATGCTTCTATTCTGTAAGTCTATGCAGAATACAAATTTGGGACTATATTGTAAAAGACATTGTCCATTTAATAAAACAGAAACACAAAATTGCAATATTATTTTTTTTTTTAAAGTTAAGATACAACTTCAATGTCATTTGATGCCTGGTGGAGAGTTGTTTCATTGACAATCATAACCCTTTTTTGTTTTTATATAGAGTGACCTCTCTTAGACAATCCACAAGAAATGTTTGAACTGTCAAGTACAATTTTCAAAGACATTCTTTACCTACATACTATCTTTTTACCCTGACCCAAAACCAGTAAGTTAGGATACTTATATTATATGACAGAATAGATATTGACACAGGTAATTAAATAGGTGTAAATTAGCTTACCTTGAAAGAACCTTGTTTTAATGACTTATTTCTAATTCCATAAGACATGATATTGGCACAGGTCAATTAGCCAGATTTTAAAAGTTAGTCCAAGTCATGACAGGTTCAATTTATCCAAATAACAAATTCGTCAACTTGCAAAAAAGTTTACAACAAACAAGTCCTAATCTGATGTGTATATATTTGTTTTAAAGATCAAATTGTTGGAATAAAAGATCCCATTGATATCTATGTTAATTATAGGTGCTAATTACAGGTGTGACAGAAAATAAACACCTCCTCCCAATTCAAACAGTTACATGGTCTGTCCCGTAATAATTGATTTCTATCCTACAAGTAGAGACTGCTTACTTCCGAACAAGAAGAAATCATGTTTATACATATGATCTACATTAAACATTATTGAATAGAACTGTTCCTAATGTTCTCACACCTTAATGTGAAGAATTGATGTGAATTCATTTTCCGTGACGTCTTATTTAACGTAGTGACAAAGAAGAGTTTACTTTTTCAAAAGCCGTTGAATTATCAATTGACATTCACTTTAATAAATAGTCAGCTCAAAGGAAGCGAAAACTGGAACTAATCCCCAGGAAAATATGGGTATATATACTATTTCATTCAAAGATAATCTCATATCTTCAAGATATTTCGGAATACCTTTTACTGTGTATCAGGATGAACGTGTTACATCTCAGGAAAGTATGCTATTTCTACTTTCTACGTAAAGATATGGTACAGGAAAACCATACTGAACAGGTTAGCAGGCCAGATGACAGTGAAAGTCAAGACACATGGTCACAAGACTTAAGAGAATATCTGAAGAAGCAAAGGTCCAGTTTTATATTCTAAATATCCAGCATGAATTCATCTTATTAACAGTGAGTTCACTTCATTACATGATTATTCATAAAACTTATTCCTTTATCCTGTAATGAGGTCTAACTTCTCAATAACACAATGCAATGAAAATGCTTAGAAATGTTTTAAGCAAACAGTGACAGATCATAGACCTGCATTAACACAGTACAGAATGCAAGGTCTCATCATTATATTTGTATAAAATTCACATTTTCATCTTTCTAACATTGAATATAGTTCACAAGTTGACCATTGATAAAACATAAATTCAGCAAAATCAGATTTATTAATTTACATCCACTCAGTGCAAGAACTTGAAATATTCAATTAGAGAAACTCCATCTTCAAAAGGAGGCACTTAAAGTGCTCTTAGTCGTTACATGGTGTCAAATCTTAGGATGTAATTATTCTGCCGGGGAACACTTGTACAAGTCGACAGAGAAAGTTTTTCAACGAGCAGAAGTTTTCACCAGAGATAGTTAAACAAAGTTTTAATCAAGGTTTTAATTAGGGAATCGTAAAGGTTATCTATCTGTATGTAAATGTGTGAGCAGACAGTTTCTTCGTAAATAGCTAGAGATATAACAGTTAATTATACAACTCTTACAACATGGACTTGTGGAATGTAGAGTGTCTTGTAAAAATCGTTAAGTAAACAGTGCATTGTTTTTGTGAATTTTTAAATCAACATTCTATCAGAGAACAGAGAATATTTCGTATCAAGAAAAAACAAAATAAGATGGAAAAAAATAGTTTGAGCGATGCCAAAATAGCAAGTAAGACGACGTATTGGGTATATCAAATGGATAATCATTGGCATTATCAAGTGCACACAAATAAGTTTTGTTCCACAGCTATTAAATCAACTCATCAACTGGGTAACAGCCTGGAGCACTTGGCTATACGGAATAATAAAAGAGATGATCACTTCCACCCATCAAGTCAAAATCAACAATTTTTGCTATTTACTCTTACACTTCAAATTCCAGTGAAAATGAGACCCATTTTAGTGAGAGGAACATCTACTTGGACCTTGAGAATGACAACTATCTGGATGTTGACAAGATATAAGTTGACAGATACATTTGTCTACGTCACGGCTGTATGAAAACACCATTAATTTCAATGTTTTATGGAAGTTTTTGCACCATATAAAAGTCTACAACTTTAACTCAGGTAAGTGCTTTCATCAAAATTATAATATGTAAATGATATATATATATATATATATATTTGATACTTGGTATATAGATGCATATTATATCATTGTATAAATGTATATTTTATTTATGTATCATGGATGAAAAGTACTCATGATGTATGTAACACAATATGGTAACTTCTCCAATTCTGTATGCATCTAAACCTGTTCTGACTAATTTGATAAATATTGATATACCACACAGTTGTATAATTTACAATATGTAAATTTCCTAAATATCTAGGGGCGGATCCAGCTATTTCTAAAAAGGGGGAGTCCCAACCCAGGATAAATGGGGTTGGGGATTCCAACTATATGTCCCCATTCAAATGCATTGATCATCTAAAAGAGAAGGGGGCAACCCCAAAACCCTCCCCCACCCACCTCTTGATCTGCCACTGATATCTATATTTGAAAAGTTACAGTCAGTATTTTCCCATTAATCATTTGAGAAACAGATTCTACCACTTTACTGTTGACAACAATATTTATCCACTCTTATTATTGATAGTTAAATTTTCAAATACACAGTAAAACTACCAGCATCTCTAGTGGATAAAAGGATGGTGTGGTAGAATTCATATGTAAATATAGATATCCATTTCAAAAGTATATCAATAATGTGAAGTATACTTCATGGTAGACTTTTTTCTCTCAAGAGTGTCATTAAATCCCTTCATATTTTTAAATTATTGTCCACTATGCATCTTTAACAAAATGATCAGTCATCTATGAAAAGTAGGTTAAAATAATGTTACTATGTACCTTTGTTTAACTTGCCAAATACATTTTACAATCTCTCAAAGAAACTTTAAAACCTCTATTCTATTACAAACAATATAGTACTTTTTAAATGCAAAATTATGATATATAGGTCAGGGTGGTCTTTGTTTCAAATTTTTTGAATTTTATCTGTATTCAAGGACAGCATTTTACAGTAAAAATCCCCAAAATTATGACACTAATAACCCATTTAAAACTTTTGGTGGATCTGTATTTTCCTGTCTAGAGCTACCAGAATGCACACAAAAAAGTTTGTTAAATTTATACATTACCTCTGGAATAACTTTTGCATTTAAAATGAATTTTTCTAAATCAAATGCACTACTGTTTCTTCTTGGAATTGAATTATCTGCCCCTGAAGAATGTTTCCTTCGACGACCACCTACTTCCCGATTTATATTATTTTTATCACTAATTTCAACGTTGACACTTCCCCTCCTTTTATGTATTGTTTTAACATTTCCTGAAACAGCCTCACTTTCACTTCCACGTCTCCTCTTGTTTAACTTTATAATGTTTGGATTTGGCGTTGAGCTCTGTCTAAAGAACTTTGATTCCATGTTAATTCCTAGTGTCCATTATAAATATCCAACTTAAAATGTTCTGCAACGTTTGCAAAAATAGTTTGCTTAATTACTTTTTAATGTATTATTTAAACTACTGTATTAAATTGCAACAATATGGAATTTCATTGTCACAGGTGAAGTGTCTCCCTAAAAAGGCATTCGCTGACGGTATAAATTAAAGGATTAAAATGATTTGTTCCTTTTTAAAAAGTTAACAGATTAGTACTGCTCGGACATAAATCTGGATTAACTTTAATTTCAGTCAGTTCGTTCTAACAAATCATTTAATAAATCACTTCGAACTACTATGACATACTATTTCAGTGATAACGAAATGATTAATTCTACGATCAGAAATCAATTCGATCCTTTAACAACTTTTTACGTTTAGTTCAAACAATTTTGGCATACAAGAAGACTATATTTTCTTTAGCAAAGTTTAAAAGTCTGAGTCAATATGAGTTTACAAAACAAGCCATTGTATGCTGTGGACTTTCAATTATTTGCTATTAATACCAATACAATGTTTAACATTGTTAAGTTTTCTCTGTTCCTTATCATTGTTAAAAAATGTTTATGAACTTTTCACTTTTCAGGCTAAATAAAGAATATGTTTTCCGTGCTATCCAGATATGAGGCCCACACAATACCAGAGCTAACTAATGCTAAAATCCTGCATCTTTTTTGTCAATCACTACAGCTTGAACATCAATTCAGGTATGTATTAATTTCATAATGAGGATCATTAGTTCTAAGCACGAAACATCACTTTTTTATCTTACTTTGAAACATACATTTCTTTACATCAAACTAAAAGCGAACATTTTATATTTTCACAAGACTTGAGGCTGAAAAAAGTGTTCATCTCAACTAAATCGACTTATAAAGATGTCTTGCTATCCGAGCACATATATGTGATGATGCTGTAGTTGCAAACTGCAAACATTTACTTTCACTACATTCGATGCTGGATAAAAGTTTTCATCTCAACTAAATCACAAATGAAATCATCTTTCTATATCCAAGCATAAAACAACTGATTATTGCTGTACTTCATTTGTACTAGCGAACATCGATCATTTACTGTCACAAGACTTGTTTCTGGATAAAATTTTACTCTTAACTAAATCACTTTTAAAATCCCTTTTCTATCCAAACACATACTAATCAAAAATGTTGCCCTTGTGAATTTCAAAGAAGATGTCATTTTTTACACAAAATATGATAATGATAAAACAATTAGGAATGCATGTCAACGTAAAAAATAATTCATATTATTCAACAGTCATCTGGTGTCCCTACAGGTATATATGTTCATCACATCATTAATATTACAGAAGTTTTCTCATTTTAAGATGTGCCCTTCTTCTAGTCTTCTAGAGGAGATTAATGTTGTGTGGATTCACTTCAGCAAGCTCCAAGATGAAATAAGTTACCACAATGAAAAATGCTTTTCATACAAGATTCCAGATACATGTATTACTTTCCAAACAACCTAGCCAGCATTTTCCAACCCAAAAATGTAACCTTTCAGCCAATTCCACAATGTGTAACAGTTGTGTTTAATAATAATACTTTTGAAAATTTAAACAATTGTAGTTCCAGAACTATCAACCTCTAGAAAGCCAAATCAAGTTTAATATAATCAAATTTCTTTTCATATAGACCTGGATGTTAGAAACTATAAAAGAAAATCACATGACAAAATGTCAAATTAACCCCGACCATAAAAAGACTGTTAAATGATCAATAACATTACTATCTCTTCTAAAACTCAACTGCCGCAAGGAGAATAGTCACAGTCTTTAAACTTCAATGCTACTTTATTTTCAAACGAAAATTAGGCTTTTTGTTCACATATATCTATTATATCAACCATAAATTGCACTTTCCCATCACATAATGTCAATTAAGGTATTTATCTTACAGGTAGCAGTCTTGAACAGATACAGGTAAGCATAATATTCTTTCTTAACCTTTTTATAACATTTCTGAAAAGTCTTGAAGACAGTACAAGATTATTGTATATGAAAAAGTTTCAATGCTAACTTTGACAGTTTGATAGAGAGATAAAAGTCATCAAATATCAGTCAGCTTTGTAAAAGTAAAATGTAACAACTTGATATAACTTTACATTGCTGATATAGAGAACATCAATTATACTTGAAGTTTTCCCTTGCTTAACTTTTGTATTTGTAATAAAACTATCACATATGAGCCATTTTTTTACAATTTTGATTACTGTAAATAATGGCTTAGCCACATTGTATTTCTGCCAGTGTTATTTTAAAACAGTGTTTCATATTGGAGATACATCTGATCATAATAAGACATGCGATATGTTGAGCATTAATTTAGTCCATGCTTTCCCTTCCATGAGTGCCCAAGACCACCCCTTGCTTTTAGAAGGGTTCATGTTGCTCAGTCTTTAATTGTCTATGTAGTGTTTTTTTAAACATGTTGTTTATCTTTAAGAAATTATTAATATTGTTTTCGACAAGGTTTTGAGTGTCTCTCATTGATTTATGAATTCTGATTGTCTCTTTGTTATCCCCCTCCCCCTCCCCCTCCCCCTCTCCCCATTTTTAAACAGTAAAATACACAATGTACAACTTTATGACCAAGTGAAAAATGCAAAAATTCAGAATAAGTAAAAAATGTTCATGCATTTAACAATTTATTTCTGTCTGATATTGACTTAACAAATACTCAAAATAAAACACTCGGGGTTTCCCTTGCAACCTCTACTTATTTGAGTGCCAATACTAACTCATTCAGTTACCAATGAACTTTTGCTTAATATCCTACCCTATTCTGATTTCTAATACATTTGTACATGTATAACCCCTAAATAGACATTGATATAACTGACAATACTATAAGAGTTTTTCTCATTGTTGAAGGCTGTAAGATAATTGCTTACATTATACACTTTATTTGTAATTAGGTGGATAGTTGTCTCATTGGCAATCATACCACATCTCCTTATATTTATATATGCTTAGCTTGGCCTTTTAAATGATAAATACTTAACAATCTTTCATTATATATTTTGAATGATTCTAGAAAAAAAATGTAAAGGGTATCATTTTGTTAAATATGAAATGACATATCCTTTGAGATTTTAAAAAGAAAACCCTGCACCTTTACACTTGATTTGAATCTTTAATAAATAAAAACTCTTTTATATCAATTAAAATATTTAATCACTAAATGATCTACAATTTTTTCATAAAAAAGACAACATGCCTATGCCTAGCATGCCAACGGCTAATCGACCTATTGTTGCCCTATTTATACATAGATGACAATCGTTATTTAAAACACAAATAATTTATTCGACTGAGAAATCATTACATCTATATCCAGGGGACACAATCACTACAAAAATCTTAATCTTATTGAACGGAATACCGAGGGTCTTGATCTCTGAGAATTTATGATGTGATAAAATAATAAATCATTTTACTTTAACCTCATTTGCATAAAACGCGTATGGTAAAGACTTACCCTGCGTAACTTTTTGACATTGTTAACATGCGTTGATTTCTGCCTTGGACTTGGTTTTCGGACTATCTTTGTTGACATTTTTTTTATATTTTACACTTTTTAAAAATTCTTACATCCATGGAGTTGTGATGAATTATTAGACATGTTCCTTGTAAAATCAGAGTGATTAAACATGAGGTTTCACTCACAGATAAATCCTATGCTTAATCCATCATCACTAAGTACACATTTCTAAACTTCAAAAGATATATAGCCTCAATTTTCAATGTTTTCACTTTTTTAAGTTGAAAATTGCTTCAACTATTTTGCACACTATTTCGTCACCCAGCTGTAAGAGATTGTAACTTTTTTGTGTGTTAAAGAACTAATTAAAATATCTCCAATTTATGAAATCACTAATTTGCACAAAAATATTTGATACAAATATTTTGTTTTCACACTTAATTTTCAATCTTATCCCTTTTAGTCAATGTTGAATTCAAGCACAAAATGAGTCTTTATAATCCCATGAGGTGTATTTGTTTACAAACATTTAATATATTCCTTAATTAATTCCAGTCAGCATACCATTACAATATAATTTTACCCTTGAGTAACACAAATAATTATTTCTTTTAATCGGAATGTATCCAAATAAGCTAATATCTCTGTATGTCAGATATCGTCAAGTGACATTTTATCCCATCTTATTCAAATATCTGGTATCCCCCTATTAAACTAGGTTCCTGTGTATATTTACATAACTGTCCTTATGTCCTATTAACAACCAATTAGTGGAGCACCTGTTGACGAAGTATCTATGTTCAAGTCATAATCATGTCTACCTGTGCTCATTATCAAAATATATCAAACTGACCACAGATATTTGTCCATTCACAAGAATGTCAATAATATCCCATCATTATAACTATCCCTTCACTGATTATCATAAGATGTATAGAATACCTGGATTCATTTCACCTAGATTTCATTATTATCTTGTCCCACTTTTTTCTCATTTTCTTCAATGAAATGACAATAAGACTCCCTGAGAACTTTAACCATAGGTCAGTGATCACTAATACAAGTTTTTGTTCTTTATTAAAGGTGTGAACGAAATTTGATACTTTGGTCTTTTCTCTTGCTACTTTTTCTTAAAACTCTTGATCACCAAAAATGTACTTTACCGATAAACAGACGATTTACGTTTTATCTTATAAACTGCACATGCAAGGAAATATTTATCCATAGATAACACATAACAGTATTAAAAGTCCATCGTGATCATGGTGATTTAGAATTGTATGAAATACTATTTTAACAAAATTTTATAAATGTATGCTATTAGGTAACAAAATGCATTGCTTTCATTCACTTGATACCCTCGGTTTTTATACACCTGGTTGGGTGTGTATTGTGAATTGACATTAATATACCTGTAAATTAACTACCTAGGTGTTACCATATACCTGCTGTGAAACAAACTTGTCATTTTTCATCATTTTCAAAAAGTTTTTGATTTCAGTTTTTTGTCAGAGGATTGCAATTATGTGAAATATCTCATTTTAGAAATTTTGTGTACTAGCTCATTTTTAAAACACTCATAACTATACTGCAATATAATTCAATAAAATTAATTTCAATTTCATGAAATTAGTTAATAATTGATCATATGAATAGAATTAAAGGTTCACCTATGCCATTTTCCATTGCCTTTACATATTGCAAAATCTTCAAAGTTCAAAGTTCACTATTTATTTTTGTTGGTCTTAGACACCCCACCCTCCCACTAACTTGAATATTAAAAAAAAATAAAACTGCCATTTGTAAATCAACTACTAAATGGAAAGGCTACACCCAAAGTATCCACGCTTACATTTTTGATACTAAATAATGCTTTTATATCAAAGAAGTGATACTGGGGAAGGAATCACACCATTAGCCAGGGTAATGGGGGTGGGGGTTCTGAGGACCCAACTCAGCCTGAAAACAAATATATCTACTACTATTTGAGGCAATTAAAGTCAAAATTCAGAAAGAAGTCCCAGTCAGAGCTAATAACAACAAAATAACCTACTGAGAGACATCCTGACTACAGGACCTGGGATTTATATATAAAATATATACAGTACAAAACATGTTGATAGATTGACTAGTTCATTATAATTTTTTTACATAGGCCCAAAGTAAAATATTGCATCACTGAGGCTATAATTGTTATGACTTGCTATCTTTCATTGATAATGATTATACATGTATTTCAAAGAAACTGAAACTAAAAGTAAGTCCAAGGTAGTCATGGTAGTACTAAAAGCGATATATCCATTTCATGATCAAGATAAATACCATCTCTTAAAATATATTTACCTAAGGTTTGGGTTGGTTTAGAAGTTTTTAAGGAAGAATTCATTTTATGTTTACAATATAAATAATTGTCATCTGTAATGTTAAGTCCCTTGCAAGAGGCCAAATAAGGTAAACTAGTATCAGCAAAATCTATTTACTTCAGTGCCTCAGACATAACCCCATCAGTCCCATTTGGTATAAAGGGCATAATATAGACTTCACATTACAATATAAGACAATCATTGTGTTTAGCAAATGAAAACTAAAGCAACAGCATTTAAAATTATCTCTCTAAGAAAAGGAAATGAAAATGGAGGTCCTAATAGAAAAGGCTTTGTGAAAATAGTCATTGTAAGTACTGTCAATTTAGATCTATTGCCAGGCTTTATTAATGCCCACAATATTTTTTTAATTTACAGTACCTATATATACTTCTAACTGTGACAGAAATAAACATATCTTCTATCAAAATATTTTACCAACTCCTTTATTCAACTATTTGTGTGTTTTTAACTGCCAGTGGTCTATATAGGAATGAAGTTTAATTTACATGTATAAGTAAATATGAGAGGTGTAAGATAAACAAATTTACTGTCACTTGAAAAGGAAATTTGATGGGTTTGGGTCATAAATCTGGTCTTAAACAAAAATATGTGTCCACAATGCACCATGCCATACTCTCACTTATAATCCTTGTTCAGTGAACATCACGGCAAAAAACTTATGGTACATGTATAAATATTCAAAAGTTTATTCCCTAATCAGCTTGCACTCTTAATTTCAAGTTGAGGTGACCAGTGACCACACATTACCTTGGATCAATACATTATTGTACCATATCCCAAAACTTTAACCTGAATTAAGAATGAAGGTGTTACAGACCAGGGAAATATTAAGCCCCTTTCCATCTCAAGGGGGGGAATATAAATCCAACAATACTGTTGCAACTAATTGAGCCATATTGAATTTAGAAATTCTCATACAGGCTTTTTCTATGTTTCTAAAGGAGTCATGTGGTGGTTTTTGGTGTTCTCTGTATGTACATTATTTTCATGATTCTTAATTCTATGATATTTTTTTAAGTAACATTTACTTCGAATTTAAATTACTATTTTTTATAAACTTTTTTCCATTTGTAATAATTTAATCCACATATGATTTTCAAAAACAAAGTTTCCAGGGCGTTTCATTTAAATATAAATGTGGTGTTTTTAATGTAATCCTTTCATTTTTTTTTTAAATCATCAATATCAAGTCTGTTAAAAATAGCCATTTATTCATTGACTGTCCAAATAAGGCATATGAACCAATACAGATATTTTACTGGGAAAAGGGAGATAACTCTATCTAAATTCGTTTACCAGTATTTAATGTGAGTATTATGAATGAATGAATGAATGAATGATTTATTATAGTGCAACCTGTATATATACAATAGATACATATCAATACAATATTACATTACAGCCAGCCAGATAGGCTTATGATGCACTGACAAATTAAAGTTCAGAATTTTGAAAAATAGATAACACATAGTTTTGGACGAATGTCTAAATTATTAGAAAATTCAACAGTTCAAGTAAAATAGTTAAATAATTTATTATGAATAACAAGTTACATAACGCTAGTGTGTTCTCAATGATATCACAGCTGCAAACAATGTAAAATTCTTTGAATTTCTTCAAAATTGCATTGACCAGATGATGACCAATATATTTCAAGCATTGTGATGCATGCACAAATTCACAAATACATGTATTAATACTTCCATGAAAAATCATTATTATTTTGTCATCTTTTTTAAAGAAATTTGAAATTTAAAAGTAGGTCATTCAACATGCATTGGTTCCTCAGGCTGTTTCAGAAATTATCATACGGACAGGTTTATAAAAGGTTGATAGTGATGATGAAAAAAGATTGGTATTTGGTAAATTTTACATGCATTAGGATGCAACATTTTAATGTTATATAGATATGAATCCTATGAATTTGAACTAGACTAACAAACTAAGCATGATTTTTAAAAGTGTTTGTTCACAAGGTCATAATACAGGAAGACATTGGCCATTGCACCCCAACTAGACACACTATTCAAGTCCTAGCTGCCCAGTCTTTTATATTTTGCACTTTCATGACTTTAATTGTGTGTTTTTCAAAGGAGCAAGAAATACCAATAGTACTTATTCTTTTTTTTTTTGGGGGGGGGGGGGGGTTATACAGCATTGGATCCTCCAATAACCTTTACACAGTTTCCTATTCGATCACTGAGGAAGTTTGAAGTTGGACTGAAAAGTTGACAACTCTGTGTTGACCTCTAGATGCCCCTCAGTTGTTTTAGTGTCCATAGATTGCTTTCCTATTCTGTTTAAATAATTTGAGGGGGGAAACAATGAAAGGAAGAGCAAGAATCAATAGTCTAAAGATGTGTTACAATGCACTTTTATTTAACTTGTAATAAGAAATTTGCAAGACAATGTTAATTTGTATTCTTTTTTTCTTGAATATTTTGGGAAGTCAAGCATTTTGAAAATGAACAGAATAAAATCCCAATTAACAAAAATCTAGTTTTAATATTGAAATTTCCTGAATAGAAATTTGACAAGAAAAAATTTCCAGTTCATTGATTAATTCACTCAAAAAGTAAACATCATTTTGTAAACATCATTTTCATTTTTAAAAGTATTCTGGATCATTGCTTGTTCTCTCTTGCAAGTCCGCCACGGAACAATAAATTCTGGAGTTGGATTTCAATTGTTTTGCTCTCCCTTGTAAACGTTAAGATTTATTTATAAATGTTGTTCTAAAACCAGAGAACAATGTTATCAAAAATTAAAGCTTGAATGAAGTTTTATCGGATTCACTACACAACTTTAGTTTTAAAGTAGTAAACTACCTGTATAGAACCAACAGGTGGAAAGATAAACTTCTTAAAACTGATCTAGTTTCATTTTTTTAATCTTTTTATGTTATAAAGTTTGGGGGGACGTCTCAAAATTGATGAAAATATAACATTAAAAGTCGGTCTTGAATCTTTTTACAAGCTGTAAAGTTTTTTTTATCACCATTTCATTTCTACATTTTTTATAAGCTAGTTTATTATGTATGGCATTCAAATAATTCATTGAGAATGAAATTAAGTCACAAGTGTCATCTTCCACACCTGTGAATGTCACCTTTATGATACATTACTCAACAATAATAAGTACAGGGAAAGTGTCACAACATAAATATATTCATCCGCTTTATTTTGTCCACAAGCAGATCCATGTTTTACACTTGTAATTTTTGGGCCCTTTATAGCTTGTTGTTCGGTGTGAGCCAAGGCTCCGTGTTGAAGGCCGTACATTGACCTATAATGGTTTACTTTTATAAATTGTTATTTTGTTGGAGAGTTGTCTCATTGGCACTCACAACACATATTCCTATATCTATAAAAACTTTCCTTTTAACTAATATTCTGGAGAAAAAATCTTTTTTTTATGCAAGATGAACCATGGTTATACCTTAATTTGTCTGTTCTATATATCTTCACTTACATTGTACTCTATCAATATTTTTTTTTACCATGTAACTTTATAGGATATCAAGTTTTCTTTATAAGTATAATATGACATTTTTACTAAGTCAGTGTACCACCCTTCAGTTATAAAATAATTATCTTTTTTTAGCTGAACCACAATATTCCAAATCCAAATGCAAAATCGTAAAAATAAAAAGAATATGGGATTAGTTTGAATGTCAGTGAGACAACTACATCATAAATGTATCTAATACGACCAAAGAACCAAGATGATAACAGTTAATTGTATTAATATACCCCCTTCAACAATGTGCAAAACCCATAATGTAAAGTAAGAGATGACAACATGTGAATGTAAGCAAATGTGGAACATTATAATTACATGTAGGAATATTGAGTTCCATCATGCATGTTGAGAAATAATCAACTAAAAATGCTGGCTGATCACTAATAAATGAATAATTAGTACCAGTGTTCTCCCCAGGGTCTTTTCCTATCATGGTAATGTGATGCTATATTGCTTCATTGTGGTAGTATTTGAGATAATTATGTTATAGGTTATTATGGATTTGATGCTTTCTAGAAACAACATATTTAAAAAATCCCTGTTTACCAGGATGCTATATGAAAATTGTGGGGATAACGTATAGCACTGTTTACATTGTACAACATTTTGAGTATTATGAGAATTTCTTAAATCTCAAATTTCTTAAAATAAATATTAACTGATTGCATATAGATATATGAGCTTTTACTATTGTATAAATCCCTTCTTCAGTTACACTTATTTGATATAAGTTTTTGTATATATATAGATACATGTATATGATATGTAATTCAAATCTGGAATTTGAAAGAAATATTTCCCTTTTAAACAAGTAAGGAATCTAATACAAATAAAATCGTTTAGTTTTGTATAATAATATGTTATCTGTGTAATATATGATGGTCAAGACCTGGTTATCTATTTAGACCCTTTGATGTTATTACTACCTAGTAATTTGTAGTGGTCATAAAACTTCCATTAAACTTTTATTGATTAAACATTCACCATTTGAATATACATGTAAATGTAATCATAAAATTTTGGAAAGAAATATAAGGCTGATACATTGAATGTTCAGGTCTAAATGTTTACAATTTTTTTAAAATTAAAATCTGTTTTGTTTTCTGTGTTTTTTTACCCTCACTAAACATTAGCATTACTAAAACTCAGAACACCCTTTTGTAGATTATTTACTCATTCAATTATCTCCCTTCCTAGGTTATGTATGTTTGCAATCAAATCTTTTTCATATTAAATACTGTTCAAATGGAAAAGTAATGGGTTCCACATAAAAATAATAATTTATTTTGTCACTACAGATAATTATAATGTAAATTTTGAGAGATACATATACTGTTTGACTAAATGACTAAGATCTCGGCTAAAATTTAAATTGTTTCACAAGTGAGGACATACAAGGATTAAATTCACAGATGTAAAAATACATTTTAAAATTTAAATAAAACCCAGAATGAAGTAATATAATTGTAAATAGATATATGATCCTTTACTATTGTAAATTTGATATCTAATCTGGGTGTCATTGTATCATATCGAAGTAAACACTTGAATTTCCAAAATAATTGGACTAACAATAAACATGATAAATATAACTTCCCAGTTAAGTTCAATTTCAATCTTCTGACTTCATTGCAGGTGAAGATTTCCAATTAATATTTTTAAACTCTTGAATTTAAGAAATCTATATTACAAAGACATGATGATGAAAGAAGAACTCTATATTCGTGATATTACAAATCTGTGCTTACACTACAAAATCTATTCTGGCTAAAAGAATAATTCTTGATATTTTCTTCCAAAGTTTTGGTATCCAAATGCAATACCCCAGGTAATATAAACAGCCATTTAAAAGATTAATTGAAAAAGTTTAACCAATAAGAAGTCATTCATATCTTACTTAAGAATAAAAAGAGGGTTACAATGTATGTGTCAATGATAGTAGCCCTTATCCAAAAAAGATATCTCACTGGCAACATGAGTCTTCAATAAGATCAGTTTCTTTACCATATGTCAAGGTCAAAATCACCTTCAGTTCATATATTGTTATATTGAAATGATTTTCAAGCACTTCAGAAGTTCTTCAATGTTATAAAAAATGTATTGAATAGAGGAATACTGTTTTTGAAATATAACTATCTTGATATAATGTATTTTAATTAAAATATAAATATATCCTATAATAATTATTGATTTTCAAAAAAAAACTGTCCCTACCTGCTTTAAGTAATACATGTAACCAGAAACAAATACAACTGTTTTATGACTTAAGGTACATGTACATGTATGACAAATGACAATAAATGTAGATACAAAAAACAATTATCTGTGCCATAATGTCCATTATAGGTATGATGACAAATGACAAACAAGGGAGATGCAGTTAACAAGATATGTGTTCTAGATAGTTTCAATGTAAGAAATTCAGTTTTGTTTTAGACTTTGCCAAACAATACACTATAGCTTGACATTCTGTATAGACATCTGCAAATAATATCACCAAAACATAATTATTTTTCATGAACATTTCAGTATAACATTTAATCCCATTTGGTCATAAGCTGGTCATAAGATGTCTTTTGTTATCATGGTTATGTTTGTCAATATATTTTATTTATTGGATAAATAAAATATATTGACATGTAGTCAGCAACCTTAAACAACACATTGAAATAACCAAATTATCTTATCATAACTCAAGGACATCATTAATACAATGCTGATTCTTAAAATTCTATTTGCAATGAAAGGAACTAAAATTAAAAGTTAAATTGAAGTCTATCTGATTTTTATTTGTACTGTTACATCACTGTTCAAGGGTTATAATTTTCCTTCTTTAAATGTCATTATTTTGACAATAATGACATTTCCTGACTTATTTAAACTTGCTAGGGATTTTGCTTATTGTTGATGGCATTGCTGTGACCTATAGTTTCTAATTTCTCCATCATGGGTCTCTGATGGTGAGTTTTCCCATTGGCAATGAAATCACATATTCTTATTTTAAGATAGTACATGTATATGTTACACATATATATATCTATATATATATTGTATATCGGAAAAGAGTACAACATTTTTGTCTGATGACATGATTTAAAATCTGAAGTTATATATACATATATAATTTTTTTCTCACTTAAATACACAAAATATTTAATGTAAATCAACATTGTACATCTGTTTCCCACATTTCTGGTTGTATCAATGACAATGTTACTCCAGTTGAAACTGATAAGTCGTTTTGATTTTAATGAGATAAAATATGAAGTTTGATTTTATCATCAATACACTTATGTAACCAGCATTCCTGATTACATAATTATGATGTGATTTTAACTGGAAACATATATCTTTTTCATTAATTAAGATCAAATAAGATTTTTTTTCTTGCTCAAGGATATATTTTTGTGACTTGCTTATAAAAAGTTCATGTATTTTTAATGAACAGAAAAATTAAAGATTTCCTGATTATTAACCAGTATGTCGGTTTCAATATCCTGTTTTAAGAATAAACTATTATTATTTCTATAACCTATTGGGATCATTAGCATTTGAGATCATTAGTCTCTTTCACATGTAGCTACATTTGGTTGTACTTTTTACTTTATATGTTTTATCTTCAGGGTTAGGGCTATTAGTTAGACCTAAATGTATATCATGTATATGTACATTGTATGTCTGAAAAATGAAAAAGTAAGTCTGTGCTAATTAAATCAGATCTGGTAAATAACACACTGTGTCCTTCGCTTTTCATTATTTTTGTCATTTGAATATATGTCAGATATAAAACATCCAGTTGTACAAGCAAAAAGACCAGGGGAAAAAAAGCACCTACATGTGTGTGTACTACATTTTGTCAGGGGTTAAAAAAATTTGTTACAGCTACATGTAACTAGCCCAGGACTTATTGGCAGCAGGATTTTACTAGCCCTGTTGTAAGAACTGCTAGTCCATCAAAACTGACCTGCTAGCCCTAGCATGTCTTAAAAATCAAGAGTTTGCTGCAAAATACAAAGTGGGTGTCCTTTGTTTTGAAGGAGACATTATACACTGTATTTAATAATTTTTGTTGATCTGTTATTTATTCTTTTGGTGCTTCACCTAACTTAGTTGTTCCCATATTCAAAGCAGACCTTTTTTTTGCATGTTTGGGGCAACTAACGGCAATATTCACAGAGAATTGTCTGGGTTTTTTTTCATCAGCAACAGCCAACCTTGCCAGGGGAATCATTGTGTCCCAGTTCTGCCAACTTTTCAGGAAGTGAATTCGTGATTTTTTGGCCAAATTGTAAAGATCAAAGAGAAAAAACAATAGTTCAAAGGAAAATGCCGCCAAATAAGCATGAACATGTGTGAGTCTCACGCTAAAGATTTGGCAGCCCTTCTGTCCTGGACACTATTTATTTTTTTCCGCGGCTTTTCCATGTCGTATTTAGCATTTCTGGGGGATAAATTTTCAGCCTCGTTACTCCTTTCATCTACCGTTTTTCGTTTTGAAACTGACGAAGTTCCTGGGGTTCCCGTACTAAAATATTAAGAAATATTTTGTTGCATGGTTTCGTGCTCAAGAGCTGTGCAACAAGACAGGTCAATACCAATCAATACATCATACCCCCAAATACCGTTAATTGAAAATCTCGGCACGATAAGCAATGTACAATACCCCAAGCCATGGTATGAGAAATCGATATTTAAAGTACGAGAATTGCGATCAACACATGATACCAGACCACCCAGACATGCCAGAGTTATTTGTTCTATTTTTAAAATATGTACAACAGGACCTGTACAAACCAGTTCAAGTTCTTGGAATCCCAGATGATTTAATTGAATCGAATTGGCTAACATAGAATAGTGATGAAGGGATTTTTCACTTTCTATTTTGGAAACGTCAATAACTTTTTGTTACTAGTCCGTCGGGCATATCGGATTACACATTTTAATTGCCCGATGCGTAAATGATCTAGTCCCGGCATCGGGCTAGTGGATTTTTTAACCCCTGCTTGTACATGTACTTTTTCAGACAGAATTGAGTTGCAACATTTAATTTTATCACTGTCAAAGAAAAGAAATAAATGTACACCTTGACCAAAAAAATTATAACAAGAGGCTGTCACAACGACAGCAAACCGGATTTATTAACATTTATTTGTGTCCTGGCAATATCACAAGAACCATTACTGATGAATGGTGAAAGTGAAAATCGTCAATATCAAATTTGACCTCCATTTTGTCATCAGTATCAACATATTAAAATTTGAAAAGCTTAGATTGAATGGTTCATGAGTAAATGCAACAACCTGAATGGAAACGCCATTTTACGATCTTTCAAGAACCATAACTCCTGAACGGTAAAAGTCAAAATCGTCATTATTGAACTTGACCTCTATTTTGTCATCAGTAACAACATATTAAAATTTCAAAAGCTTTGGTTGAATGGTTCATGAGAAAATGCACGGACACGACGGGAAAAACCATTTTTCAATCTTTCAAGAACCATAACTCCTGAACGGTAAAAGTCAAAATCGTCATTATTGAACTTGACCTCCATTTTGTCATCAGTAACAGCATATTAAAATTTCGGAAGCTTTGGTAGAACAGTTCATGCATAAATGCACGGACACGACTGGAAACTCCATTTTTCAATCTTTCAAGAACCATAACTCCTGAACGGTAAAAGTCAAATTCGTCATTATTGAACTTGACCTCCATTCTTTCATTAGTAACAACATATTAAAATTTGGGAAGCTTTGGTAGAACAGTTCATGTGTAAATGCACGGACAACTCCATTTTTCAATCTTTCAAGAACCATAACTCCTGAACGGTAAAAGTCAAAATCGCCATTATTGAACTTGACATCCATTTAGTTGTCAGTAACAACATATTAAAATTTTAAAAGCTTTGGTTGAACGGTTCATAAGTTAATGCACGGACAACATTTGATTGCCGCCCGGCCGCCCGACTGCCCGACCGCCTGCCCGCCCGCCCGCCGTACATCCCCAAATCAATAACCGACATTTTTGTCACAAAAATCCGGTTAAAAATTGTATGCTTATCACATGTAAATGCATCTTTGTAAATATATACATTTATAGATTTTTTTTTTAAATTAACAGTAATTTGATGCGATTAAAAAAAAAAGAAGATGTGGTTTGATCTCTGTATTTATCATGTTTTTGGTTTTTTAAAGCTGTAACATTGAATGTATAACCCACAATGTTCAAAAGCTGTTCAAACTGAGAGCTTTAGCAATGAATTATTGAAATCACATAGTACACAATGTACATGTATGTAAAACTGTTCCTAGTAAATATAAATTGATAGATAAATGTTGTCTGACAGCTTGTCATATTTCCCATTTCTATTCGAAATCTTATAGACTTATAAAGTGTTCAGTCTCCTTTAAAATAAAACATACATGTATATTTACATTGTACCTGACTGAACTCCAAAACAGACAATTTGGCCACACTTGCATGTCTTTTTATATATATACAATGTACATGTATGAAACTGCATCTTGATGATGACATGCATTTTGACTTTTTGAAAATACAAATGTGTGTGTTTATATTTTGACAATATTTAAATTATACAAACCCCTTTCTGATATCGTAGACTAACACTTCTCTTGAGGGTTCCACCTTTAACAACTTCATCTTGAATCTCTATTTTACCGCCATCTGATGCTGGCCTCACACTCAGTTCTATTAGTTCTGGTATGGGTTGGACACTGATACACAATATATCACCTGACTTCTGGATGATTTCTACAACTTCTTCCCTTGTCATGGTCTGAACATTGACCCCATTGACTTCTACTAAACGATCACCAGGAATGAGTCCAGTTTGTGGAGCCTTTGGACCACTGCCTGGTTCAGCAAATATTACAAAGTGTTTGGTCTCCTCACTATCACCACCACCTTTTTCTGTTATTATCCCTTTCCTCAGACTGAACCCAAACCCTCCAGTTGGCTGTCTCTGTAACATAAGTTCACGGATACGTGGTGGTTTTGGAGGAATAATATCGGGCAGCTTCAGTTTGGCATTAAAAGACTTCTCATGGGAAGTTTCTGGTGGAGATTTAGGTGGTGATGTTGGAAGCTGTGGTGAAGATTCACCAGTGCCATTAATTACAGAATGCTTAATTTCTCCATTTTGTTCCCCAACTATATGAGCATTCAGACAGTTGCTGAGTGTATTCTCCTGTAATTTCTGGGGGTCAGCTGTGATAGATTGTGGATTGCTTGTTTTTGCTTTCAAAATACTTTTTGGTTTTGGTGCTGTTGTTGGTGGAAACTTTCTAGGTTCCGGAACTGGTCTAACTGATTGGGGTTTTGGTAATTCTTCCACACTTGGACTTTTTGGACCTCCTGAACTTATACTGCTATCACTGCTGTCTCTAGGTACACCTTCCTCTTGGGGCGAGCTCTTACGGATAGATCTTTTCTTATCACGATCACTTACACGCCTGAATATACCCTTCTTAACTTCATCAAGTCGGGACATTTCTTCCTGGGTCATTGGTTCTCTTTGCTTATCCTTTTTTTCTTTTTCCTTCTTCTCTTTTTTCTCCTTTTTCTTTTCATCTTTTTCCTTCTTTTCCTTTTGATCCTTATCTTTACTTTTGTGACCAAACCGGCTGAACATCTTGACAATATAAATCTATCAGTGCAATATATACGATATGAATAGAACAGTAAACTAAAGTAAAGCAAATGTCAGGCTATGTACACTGTGATGTTCCGGTGGCAGAGTACGAGTTTTCTGCCCTTGAAACTAACAAATCACTTGATATTGGATTTGTGCATGATGTGCATACCTCTGCTAACTTTTGTTCAACGGTTAAACACCTGTCATTTGATTAAAAGTGGGAAAATAACATATTCTCGTCTGTTTAAAGTGTCACTTGTCTAGCGAAATACGGTAAAATGGCCACTCATTGATATAAATAACTTCCGGTATCCCAAAGGGACCATTTCAAAGTACGATTCCGCTGATATATCTGAATACCTTTTTGTAATTTAGAGTTATCTCTCTTTATCCAACAAACTTAGATATCTCTTCCACACCACTGCTGATATGACCACTGCTTATAAGTTTGATTGTGACGTACCTAATTAACATAATCAGAGTGAGAAAATAAGAAGAAATAGAGAATGAACGTTCTGAATTTGTAATGCTCAAAAGAGCCTCGTCAGTAGGAAATTAAAGAATTTGATTTTTTTAATTATATGTCTCCTACAAGGTCGACTTTCTATACTATAGTATAATATTGAAGTCACTATAGTAAAGAAAGTCCCTGGTCTCTTATTATACTAATATCGATGACAATAGTGTTTCACAATAAAAAGAAAATATTCACTGTCGTTGTGGATATTCATGAATTGGTAACACAAAAGAACATCAACTCTATAAAAAAAAATATTGTATTCGTTTGCCTTGACGATTATAAGAAATTGAACGTTACTGAAATTTTAGACTTCTCAGATTATTAATGATTTCTGAAGACTGAATATCTCATCAGTTTGTTTTAAATTGTGCCGTTGGGTATTTTTATCTCAATGCGTATACACCGCATCAATTTTTACGGATGACCGAAATGATAATGTGTACTGAACATATATAAAATCTACTAAGAATTATCCATAATTTGATTGAAATATGTGCTTTAAGTTTATTCAAATAATGTCAGCAAAGTTTTCTTGGCAGTGGAAAACTGAAACTAAAGATACACTAACAAGTATAGTGTGTAAACTCTGTTCTGATATTGGCCATGTTAAGGGGTTGGGATCCTGCTAAGATGTTTAACTCTGGCACATTCAGCTATATCATGCATGTGCCTGACGTAAGTCTGTCGTTTGTTGATGTGTTACTGACATATAAATGAAATGCGTTCATTTTTTGTTGTTCATAAATTATTTTTCTCGTTTGAATTATTTTACATTTGTCATTTCGGGGTCTTTTATAGCTGACTAAGCGGTATGGACTTTGCTCATTGTTGACGGCCGTACGGTGACATAGTAATTGTTAATTTCTGTCTCATTTGGTCTCTTGTGAGAAGTTGTCTCATTGGCAATCATGCAACATCTGTTTTATATTTATGAACCAATTTACATGACACTTTGGTGAATGTTTATTCTGAGCTACCTTTTTTTTTTTTATATATATTTTAGATTTTAAGTTACCGAGTTTTGGGGTTTTATTTAAAACAAAAAGGGAGGATTTCCAGTTTTCGGACAATAACTTAAAAAAACTTTCACCAATTTGTAAGAAACTTTAGTGAAAAGTTTATGTGTATTGACATGAGCTCTCTTTCCATTTTTATAAATTTTAGATTTTACGTTGCTGAGTTGTGGGGTTTTATTCATTAAAAAAAGTGGAATTTTCCTGTTTTCGGACAAGAACTCAAAAAAGCTCAGAGCAGTATTCCTGAAACTTAGGTGAATTGTTTATATCTATTGTTGTAATTATAAATTTCCGAGGTGTGGGATTTTATCCATAAAAAGGAGCGATTTTCAAGTATATATTCCGACAATATCCTTAAAATGCTTTAAGCAGTTTTCCATAAACTTTGGTGACTGATTTATATCTATTAAGATAACATCCCTTTAGTTTTTTTGATAAATTTCTGATATGACATTGAGAAGTTATTGAACTTTATTCTTTGAAAATGCGACGGGCTCATGCCGCAGCTGTTCAATTAATAAATCTTGAATCTTATCAATATAAAGTTTAAAACAATATCGCAACTGAATAGAAACATCTTGGGCTCTTTTACAGCCGAATATACGGTATGGGGTTTTCTCAATTTTGAAGATGGTATGGTTGCCTATAATTTCTAAACTTCCATTTTTTTTTAATTATGGGATAGTTGTTATATATCAGCCAGTCCATGCGAAAAGGTACAAAAACGAAAATTTTACGAAATTCAAAAAAGTGTGCATAATTATTGGTAGTAGACTTGTGATTTATAAATAAAATTGAGAAAGGAAATGGTGAATATGTCAAAGCGACAACCACCCGACCATAGAGCAAACAACAGCCGAAGGCAACCAATGGGTCTTCAATGTAGCGAGAATTCCCGCACCCGTAGGTGTCCTTCAGCTGGCCCCTAAAATATGCATAATAGTACAGTGATAATGGACGTCATACTAAACTCCGAATTATACACAAGAAACTAAAATTTAAAATCATACAAGACTAACAAAGGCCAGAGGCTCCTGACTTGGGACAGGCGCAAAATTGCGGCGGGGTAAGATAATGGACGTCATACTAAACTCCGAATTATACACAAGAAACTAAAATTTAAAATCATACAAGACTAACAAAGGCCAGAGGCTCCTGACTTGGGACAGTCTCGCTCGGACACACACTCCATAATCTAATATAATATAAGAGCATAAAACTTAAGCACGGGGAGGCACTCTACTGTCTCCACACGCATTTACTTTTCCTCATATCCTTAAGCTGTGAGCTACACGCACCTGCAAGTGTTGAGACCCCCCTTTTAGTTTTATCATGATTTTTAATGAATTATTTCATATATTTCAATCATTTTCAAAGTACAGTTTAAATGGCTTGATTTGCCAAATGTTATTGTAAACCCCGGCAGCAGTGGGGATAAGGCTCTCGCTTACGATGCTGAAATCAATGCAATCAGATCGGGCAACAGTTCGAATCCCGTGCGCTGACGGTTGATTAATATAATATTAAATGACTTAAGTTAAATTAAATTTCTAAAACACAAGATCGAGGTCATAGTTTCTGTATTTTCCCTCATGTTTTAATATTGTCTTACTTTCCTTAAACCGGTAAAACTGAAGAAAATTATTGACTTTTGTCTCTCTAGTGTCGTAAAATTTTAAGTTTCTGGTCGGTATAGCATTAGTCCGGGGAACAAATGATTTTACACTTGCTCAAATACCAAAAATTCAGATATTTCTACGTCTTTTGCTGTTTTAATTGACAAATTCGGGACATAATTGACAATCTTATGAATGTTTACATTAATGTAATTTTTTTCGGATAAAATCGTTTTTCAAAAATATTATAACAAACTTTGATAACGTGTCCTGTAAAGTTTATCAAAAGGACTTTTTGTACCTTTTCGCATGTACTGGCTCATATATAATAAGCAAATCCTACGTCGATATTTTACATGTGCAACAATCAGACATCAACCCAACACCAAACTGGATGTAAATGAAAGACATCTAGAGATCAATATAAGTCTCGAACAAAAGACAAAATAAGAAAAAATACAGCGAATTATTGAGATTAATTATTATTACATGTATTTGCAAGATTTATAATATTTTGTTATTTTATTTGTTTTTTTTTTGGTTTTAGGTTTCACCTAATGTACCATTTTAGAAAACCGGGATTTCATTGTGGCTTGTCTATTAGAGGGGTATTTCATTGGTTGTAGATTTGGAATCTTATTTTATTATGAAGTCAGATTTGAAAATCGACTTGAGGAATGAAGATTAAGCAAAAATCAAACGTCAATTTTAGTCTTATATATCTCTATTCCAGGAGTAGATTACCTTAGCCGTATTTGGCACAACGTTTTGGAATTTTGGGTCCTCAATGCTCTTCAACTTTGTATTTGTTTGGCTTTTTAACTATTTTGATCTGAGCGTCACTGATGAGTCTTATGTAGGCGAAACGCGCCTGGCGTATAAAATTATAATCCTGGTACTTTTGATAACTATATGTATATATACATATATTATTGATTCATTGCTGATGGTACACAGTGTATGTTTTATGTTTTTGTCTTTGATTTAATTAACATGCTGAATGTATAGCGCCTTAGAGTAATTTTTATTTTTTATATAGGCCGCTCTATAAATTTTCATTATTATTACTATTATTAAATAGACACTGACGAAGTCTAAGAACATTTAACAGTTTTGAATGTTTCTTTACCAGTTAACTAAGATTAGGGGAGGTATGTTCTTATTTCCGACAGAGGCGCACTCAACCTATATCAATGTGTGCATGAAGCGATTGGTACTTTCTATATACCGAATGATTATACCACAAATTTGTGAAAATTTTAACCGGTGTATATACTGACAATATGATATAAAAAAAAATGTCTTTTTCAGGACTTCTGATCCAACCATGTGGTATGGCATGTTTGTGGGATATGATTATGGCGGATGGATGTTCGTGAAGGACCTGTAGTACAAAGCTTTTCACTGGATTAAGCTCTTTGTCTAAGTGTACTATTAAAGTGCTTGGCTTTGAGCTCAGTTCATTGTTATGCATTTCATTCTTTGTGAAATAAAGATTTGATAGACAACTCTCATCTGCACAAGGAACTATCAAAGTAGTATTTATTCTATTCAATAAATAAATAAGAAAAATGTTCAAGTAAAGTTTTTGGGGTGTAAATTAGTATTAGTAAATAAACAATGGACGGTGTCTACTAGTGTTCTATGGTATTGTATTAACAGTGCTTGCTGTAGATTTGTAAATTGAGATTGAGTAAAATTAGGATGAAAAGACTTAACTATAATTATAACAAAATTAAACCATATATGTGGTGCATACGTCATGCGGGATGTTATATATTAAAAATTCTATGCTTTTTTATTTAGTTTAAAATAGAATAAAAGAGGGACGACAGATACCAAAGGGACAGTCAAACTCATAAATCTAAATGAAACTGACAACGCCATGGCTAAAAATGAAAAAGACAAACAAACAACAGCACACATGACACAACATAGAAAACCAAAGAATAAACAACACGAACCCCCCAAAAAAAACTAGGGGTGATCTCAGGTGTTCCGGAAGGGTAAGCAGATCCTGCTCCACATGTGGCACCCGTCGTGTCGCTTATGTGATAACATATTCGGTAAATAGTATAATTCGGTAGGTAATATTATAAATAAACATTCTTGGAAAAAAAATATAACAGTATGTGTTCCTCACAAAATAAGGGCAACATAATATTAGTTCCAACTGACATATATTTTATCATTGCATATAGCATAGTTTCTAGAGGATCTTTTGTTAGGTCGAACAATGGAACCACCGGCAGTTACAGTATTAGGTACTATAGTAAACTGCCTACTTGATTTATAATTCATAGTTTGAGACTATTAAATGAATAGCCACCATTTTGAATTCCGATTTTTTCAAAGGATGTAATTTCTCACAAAATAAACATAAAAGTCACATTCTGAGCCTCAAAGTGTTCTTTTTGTCAACATTGCATACGAAAGGTATAGTACAATACGTCGCGTTTATGTTTGTATCGTAAGTGATAGTTATGACGTCACATTGTTTAATTGCTGAAAATAATGCGCTTAAAATACAATACAATTGTTTCCTAATTTTCATATTTTGTATTCCATTGGAAAATTGCTCTTTTAGGCGTATGACATTATAATCCTGGTAATTTTGATAACTATTTAAACACTAAAATAAAGTATATGAATAAAAATGAGGTTGGGTTACGCAGACAGTGTTATTAGTTAATTTTTAGCTCCCTTTGGTAAAACTCTAAATTTCATATTTGATGTATTTCATTGTTAATTAATTTACATGAAGCTTAAAAGTATGTATTTGTTAAATTGCATAGCTTTTGCTATTTGAATTCATTGGTTAAAGATATTTATTTTTATTGTAAAGTTTAATATTTGCACCGTCGCAAAACCTTTGATTACCTTCTTTGGAAAACTTATATATTTTATATAATTGGTTTTAGATCATTATGTTAGATTCTCTCAGGACTGTCATTCAGTACAACCTAGCCTAAAGTATTTATGTTTGGTTTATTTGGATCTATCAAAGGCGTAAATGTAAGTTTTGTCAATTTCATGTTACCTGTAGCGAGATATTGTATCTTCAGAAGAAGGAATTTACTTAAAAATTTAAACAGTAATGTTGATCTTATTAGACTATTTAAATACACTGTAAAACATTATATACCTTACCTGTATGAATATTTGTGTGATGCAAAATGTATGAGAAATGTTTTTGAGAAACACTTTTTAAAAAGTAATATTCTGGTACAAGAAACCGAAGGTGTCATAACATTTAATTTCTAATTATTGTGCTGATTATATATATGTGATTATACTTAAAACATTGCTTTGTGATATTTTTGTGTAATATGTAATATATCTGTTGTATATGTTGTGTACAAGTTGTAATGTTGTACAAATTATAATTTGTACAGATTTTTTGTACAAGTTATCAGAGTTTTGTGAACCGCTTTACACAAATGAATGATGCAAGCAAACAGTCTTTTGTTTCGCATACTTATGTCATATTTCCACAACTACATGATTCAGTCTAAAACTGAGCATTGATACAAAAAAAATTATTAGAACACAAAAAGACTTTTTATGGATATGATTTTGATATATGGAGAAAAATAAAACTAGAATTTAAACCATTCAGGTAACCTCATTTTCAGTTTAAAGACAATGAAAATGGCACTAAATGTTAAGTCGAAGTATATATATTTGAATTTAAGACATTTAACTGAAACATTTCAGAAGATAAACGTGTATAACCTGTTGCAAGAAGGTAGGTGTAAAAAAACTTGTAACTTGTACAAAAACCCTGTACAAATTATAATTTGTACAAACTTACATCTTGTACACAACATATATATATGTTGAAGAATTGAATAAAGATAAAAAAAAAAAAAACCTAGCCTAAAGAATGGACAGAAATTATTCATAAAAATATTCATAGGAGAAATGTTTCTCGCTCTATAAATATTCATGTCATTTTCAAAGATAAATTGTCAGAGTTTTCTATGTGTTCGACAAAAGAACTGTATTTGTTACTTACTAGTAAACTATGTCAGCATCCTATTTGCTATAAAAAGTGGACAGAAGTTTTTGAGATTGAAGAGAATGATCTTTGTAAAGTATGGAAAAACGTTAATTTCTATTGGAAACCATCTATTTTAATGGATCTAGATTTCAAAATAGCACATTATTGTATTTTCACAAATTCTAAACTTATGACTATGAAACTTATAAATTACAATGTATGTGATGTATGTGAAAAGGAAGTAGAAAATATCACTCATTTATTTCTATTATGTTCTGAATTAGTAGAATTTCATCTGTTTATGCAACAGAAGTTGTCAGTTTTATTTGATAATGTTGATTCTGACAAAATTGATAATTTAGTGTATGAAGAGGTATTTATGTTTGGTTTATTTGGATCTATCAAAGGCGTAAATGTAAGTTTTGTCAATTTCATGTTATCTGTAGCGAGATATTGTATCTTCAGAAGAAGGAATTTACTTAAAAATTTAAACAGTAATGTTGATCTTATTAGACTATTTAAATACACTGTAAAACATTATATAACTTACCTGTATGAATATTTGTGTGATGCAAAATGTATGAGAAATGTTTTTGAGAAACTCTTTTTAAAAAATGATATTCTGGTACAAGAAACCGAAGGTGTCATAACATTTAATTTCTAATTATTGTGCTGATTATATATATGTGATTATACTTAAAACATTGCTTTGTGATATTTTTGTGTAATATGTAATATATCTGTTGTATATATATATATGTTGAAGAATTGAATAAAGATAAAAAAAATAAAAAATAAAACCTAGGAAAGCTACGCTTTCCAACCAGAGTTTAGGTTAGTGCATTTGCTACATGCCTCCAAAGTACGATAGTGCATTTGCTACATGCCTCTATAGTACGAGTTTTAAGATAGTGAATGCTCCATTTCTAATTATTTTTGGCATATGATAATAAAAGTTGTACTTTGTTGAATAAATTATATATTGTTTTCAGTTTTTGGTTTTCATTTACTTAGATATATTATAGCGCATCAGTCGTTTTCCGCACACATCAGTTTACAAACTAGAATTAGCTGTGGTCCGCATCTCCGAATCTTAGGCAGAATTGTTCCTGCTACAGAACAACTAAAAGAACAGTCAGCACTCGTAAAAGCACCAAGATCCCAACATGTGGTCATCAGCGATAGATAGTTGTCCATACACTATATCAAGATGTAAACCATCAGAGGAAATACTTATTTAACATATACTTATAAATCTATAATCAACTCCATTTTTGTCAAATGACACGGACATAAAGATATGGTAAATGAGAATAACAAACTGTTCTTTATAGGCATTGATGTGGATTTCATTTATTCTAGAATCATTGTTATTTTGAGTATTGAGATTTCTCTCTTGGCTTTTCAATTTCACATTTATGTCAGTATTCAGGTTGGTACCCGAACTTTGGTTCGAGCTCTAAATAAAGACAATAGAAGTACACCGCTTTTCTAAAGTTTTAAGTTGATTGAGGGAAAACAAATCCGGTTTACAAACTAAAACCGAAGAAAGACGTGAGACGAACTATATGAGGAAAACAACGAAAAAACAGAAATACTGAAGTGCAACAAAAAACGAACGACAATTCAGCACACACAGAAACGAACTATAAGATAACAACTGCCATTTTCCGGACTTGGTACAGGACATTTTAAGAAAAAATAGTGGGTTGAACCTGGTTTTGTGGCTATCCAAACCTCAAGCTTTTATGGCAACTTGAAGCATAATTTAAACTTGAAAAATCCATCTTGGAATCGAACACTATCTCTATGCCTAACAACATTCATGTAAATGAGCCATCTTGTAAGAAATTAAGTTGCATGCACACCTTTCGTCATTGATATACATGTACTGTATCGTGCAATATAATTTCTTATATAGTTGGTTGATACAAACCGCTTTTATACGGTCCTGCAATTTTACTTTCTTACCCGGCTGTTATCTTGTCACCTTGGACATTGAAATGGTGATCTATGTACGGAAAAACATTTATTTTTTATTGATAGGAAATTAACAAATAATCAACTTGGTCAGAATATGTATTTAAAGATGTGAATATTGTCCACAACTGCAGGTCCTGTAAACGTATATTTGTTCTGCTTAACAAAAGAAATTTCACTGGAAAATTTGTCATAAACAATGCTATATAATGAAGTTTAGAATGGCAATGGAGAATATCTGTTCCTGACGAAATGATACTACAAAATGCATCTCCCATGCATTTGGACCTTACATTATGAATGAATTTCTTTTCATGACCAACCCAAACAGGACAGCTCTTGAGGCGTATGCTTTAACATAATTTATCAAGATAGAAATAGCCTCAATAGTAATGTACCTGGCTATATCGAAAGTCGATAATTTCATTCTAAATTCCTACATGTAGCCTTCTGGCGTTAGTAATTGGTGATCATTGGGATAATTCGTATGATCTGTTATGTCTTATGATTTTGTTATCCTTTTTAGTTCACCTGGCCCAAAGGGCCAAGTGAGCTTTTCTCATCACTTGGCGTCCGTCGTCCGTCGTCGTCGTCGTCCGTCCGTCGTTAGCTTTTACAAAAATCTTCTCCTCTAAAACTACTGGACCAAATTTAACCAAACTTGGCCGCAATCATCATTGGGGTATCTAGTTTAAAAAATGTGTCCGGTGACCCGGTCAACCAACCAAGATGGCCACCAGGGCTAAAAATAGAACATAGGGGTAAAATGCGGTTTTTGGCTTTTAACTCAAAAACCAAAGCATTTACAGCAAATCTGATGGGGTTAAATCGTGTATCAGGTCAAGATCTATCTGCCCTGCAATTTTCAGATGAATTGGACAACCCGTTGTTGGGTTGCTGCCCCTGAATTGGTAATTTTATGGAAATTTTACTGTTTTTGGTTATTATCTTAAATATTATTATAGATATAGATAAACTGTAAACAGCAAAAATGTTCAGCAAAGTAAGATTTACAAATAAGTCAACATGACCGAAATGGTCAGTTGACCCCTTTAGGAGTTATTGCCCTTTATAGTCAATTTTGAACCATTTTTCGTAAATCTTAGTAATCTTTTACAAAAATCTTCTCCTCTGAAACTACTGGGCCAAATTAATCCAAACAATCATCATTGGGGTATCTAGTTTAAAAATGTGTCCGATGACCTGGCCAACCAACCAAGATGGCCGTCATGGCTAAAAATAGAACATAGGGGTAAAATGCAGTTTTTGGCTAATAACTCAAAAACCAAAGCATTTAGAACAAATCTGAAGAAGGGTAAAATTGTTTATTAGGTCAAGATCTATCTGGCCGTAAATTTTCAGATGAATCGGACAACCCGTTGTTGGGTTGCTGCCCCTAAATTGGTAATTTTAAGGAAATTTTGCTGTTTTTTGTTATTATCTTGAATACTATTATAGATAGAGACATTATTCTGATTGGCTAACTGCACATCACGTGTTATTCCGTAAGCAGTTGCAATGCTCAATACAACTTTTCATTCATGATAACACGTGGTCCAACAATAAAGTGCACAGGTGAATTAAATAAAAAAATATATAAAATTCGTGTTTTCATGATCATAGCTAAAAAATGTAATTATAAGTATTGAATGCTTCTTTTTGTAACTTTATAGGGTTGTAAAAGCGTTGACCGTGCGCACATTTTTAGAATGAAGCGCTTCCGCGCTTCATACAAAATGTACTTCGGTCAACGCTTTTACACCCCAATAAATTTACAAAAAGAAGCATTCAATTCTTAAATAATGTTCAGGGTGCAATCAACAGTTTTTTACGTGACGTCATTCTGTAACAGGGCATGTAATAGTGGACCCATCATGCAGAAGTCAGATATTCATAGTTATATAGATATCTATACATCAATGGAAAGATAATTCTATGAACTTTCTGAATAAATAAAAAAAAATCCAACATCTCTTGTTTAAACATGCAAATTGGTACAAGTTATCAGCTGGAAATTAGGCATTTTCCCCCTAAAAAACCTTAAAAACAGACCACCTTTGGACACGCGGATCAGTAACCTGTGCATATATTTGAGATTTCTTATAATATGAATTTCGAAGAGCTTATCCGGCTGATTTAAGAAAATGTAGTTTCAGCCTACGTTCGCCTGCTCCGAAAGGAGCTATCTTACCTGACAAATCAAAGTGCTTTTTGCAACAGGTGAAAATCAGCTGTTTATGGAGTTGCCTCCCATATAGTAGGAAGTCACAAAAACATTTTTTTTTTAAATCTTGACAAAAGTGGCATTTTAATTGAACTTCAATATATGTTTTTCACATTGAACATAAAAAACAATCAACTTTTTCATTTAGTGGTATATAAATAGCAGGGAATTCCATCAGTATGTAAATCTCACTGAGGAAATACCCCTAGTTTTTAGTACGAAACTGTTTATAGCACCCTCAGCAAAGTAAAAACTACAAATAAGTCAACATGACTGAAATGGTCAATTGACCCCCTAAGGAGTTAATGTCCTTTATAGTAAATTTTTAACAATTTTCATTGGGCCAAGTTCATTATAGATAGAGATAATTGTAAGCAGCAAGAATGTTCAGTAAAGTAAGATGTACAAACACATCACCATCACCAAAACACAATTTTGTCATGAATCCATCTGTTTCTTTTGTTTAATATTCACATATACCAAGGTGAGCGACACAGGCTTCTTAGAGCTTCTAGTTTAAGTAGCATTTGTATAGTTTTAAAAATAATATGTAAAATGAGATGAAATAAACGTAATTTTTCTTTAGACAGTCAACTTCATCAGGCTTGCATGCACATACCCAGGTAAAAATTAAGACACCTATGCAGCTCATTGTAGTAATCAATCAGATTGAATTGAGCTGCTTAAATTATGGCGTTTGAAATGTTTCAGTTTGCTTTGCGAAAACTATTGAAGTAATAAGGATGAATTTTGCAAAAACAGCCGAAAATCTCGAACGTCATATTTTGTTTTATATTATATTGTTTCTACCCAGCTCAGTTATGTCTTTCGTTGTAATAAGGATGACACCGCTTCGACATAACCAACAGTGCTAATAATTGAGTTACACGCCAATCAATCAATCAATCAATCAATCAATCAATAATAAATATGGTTAACTTCATTCATTGCCAAATATTATGAAGATCTTATGGAAGAAAACACTTTAAGTCCCTTTTTCATTTGAACAATCAGTTTCTAAAATGATGGTGGATCAAAAACGTATCTATCCTCCTTCTCGCATTTGTGTCTTATCACTGTTTACTTTCATATTTTGAAATGTAACGTTATCAAAAGGTTGTTTATTTGAGTGAAGATGTCTCCAGAGAGGAAAGTTTTTGTTAGTTTTATTCAACGATCGATGGTTATTTTGCCGAATTTGTTCATTTTGTATCCCGAATGTTAAAAATAAATAAAATGAGTTCCCGTTTAACGTAGGTAATTGATGTAGATGGTAAGGCATTCATCTGTAAAAGAGCCGAGGAAAGAACACAGACAGCTAACCAGCATAATATAGTAACTTATTTTCTCACATTGTTTACAGCAACCAAGGGGTGGATAAGGGATGGAAGTCTTTTCGTATTCCGAAGACTAGTGGTGAGGAAAGTATTTGTTTTCAAATGAGACCATTCTCTAAGAGTTGGTAATGCTTTCGAATACTAGTAAAATTTACCATACCAATGTTACTGCAGCTGATGCCCTGTGTACTATTATTTGTCTGTTTGTCTTTTTCGTTTTTATTCTTAGGGTTGTCAGTTTATTTTTTTATCTTTGAGTTTAAATGCGCCTTTGGTATCTTTCGCTCCTCTTTTGATGCTCTTAAGTGAAATATTTGAAAATCTAAAACTAACAGTGAGTGACAGTTTCTAAAATCAGGATGGTTAGTAAGTAATACAGATGCTCTGTTGGGTCCTTAATTCTTATCTCTGTAGTTTTTTGTGGTAAAATTCTGTTTGCATTTATCGAAAGCTGTATGAATACTGTTGTTTTTATATCATCAAAGAGTTCTCGAACATCTACATGTTTACGTAGAACTTTGTCCGACTCTTGTATTGTGCATATTTTCAGTTTAGCATATTATCTCAACTCCTAACTTCCTAACCGACGAAAAGGGAATCTGCGTGAGTAATCTTTGGGATGCCTAATATTTGGAGAGGAACTTAATTAATAGCTGTCTTTGTGTTGAGATCCATCCGTGTATCATGGTTGCATTCTGGATGTAACTTGTAACATCTAAGAAATCAGTTTTCTTTATTGATATTTTGACGTGTATAAATTTAGTCGAATTATGTAAAAAGTTACAGTATGCACGAAATTAACGCAGTTAATCTGTCCGTTTAAAATCAATATTTTTCAACGATTTTCTTAATACGGAAATGCAGGTACCAAGTCGGGAATATAATAGTTGTTTTTTTCCATTCTTAGGGAGCTACCATTTGATTTTTATGGGGGGGGGGGGGGCTAGGATGAAAAATTTTATCCTGCATTTTTTTTAGCTGTAATCTCTGTCCTGCCTTTTTATTTTTCACTCTAATCGGTCCTGCCTTTTTTTTTTTTTTTAGTTTATCCTGACTTTTTTTTACCTAAATTGTCGTCCTGACTTTTTTTTTGCAAGTGTCACATCATGCCTTTTTTTTACTCAAAACTCCTGTCCTGCCTATTTTTTTCAAATTTCAATCAACCCCCCCCCCCCCCCCCCCCCCAAAAAAAAAAAAACAAAACTTCAAACGTGTCTAATCTGCTGATGATTTTAACATTACTCAAGCCCGTTGAAACTCATTTGTCTAACGAAATATTGCCTTTATATTTAATTGCATAGTAAATATTTCAAAACTAGCTACTAAATAATAGGTTCAAATGACATTGTTAACGCAATCTATAATTTTATTTTAGAAATTGAATTAATCTTTGTATTGATAAGTCGAATAAAAAGAATGCTTCATCACATTTATTATTAGATATGAAAATCCCCTATTCTATTTTTACATTTGGAAATTTCTGAAAACTGATAATAGATGAATATAAAGACGCAGATTAAAAAGAACCAATTTCACATTATAAATATTTGTTAACCAATAAATATGGATAATTCAGTTTTGAATAGATTTTATGAAGACAATGTGAAAATGACAAGAGACGAAACAAGCCAGAACGTTAATTTTGTGACGCCTCTTGTGAATGACATTTTACAGTACGTTCACGAAAGAGACAAACGGTTTCAAATACAGCCATTAAATGTCGGGAGTTATTACTCCCACCTTAAAGTGTCTCGAGCAGACGAGTTTGATTATAGTGTGGTTTTAGATGCAGGATCATCTTTCAGTTGGAGTACCGGAACACCGGCTTATTATGGATTTAATGGAAATAATGAAGTAGTAAGAACATCAATTCCACTTCCGTCAGCACCAGTTGGTAAATGCTTTACTGACATTTCAGGAACAATACCAAAGTGGAATAGTGAACGTTCAAATGAAGGACCGGCGTGTTTGACAATTGACAATGACATAATACCAATTAAAGTTAAAAGAAGGTTTAAAGCACTCGTCAGTGAAGCTGTGAATCGACCACAAATACGCCAGTACGTTGACGCAAAAAGGTTGTCTGAGTCACCTGCCGCTACACTGACAATTAGCCATCCTAACATTGCAGGCGGTACAATAAGTGTTGATCTTGCACCTATTATTAAATTACACATCCCATTCAAACCAGAGTTTGGTTGGCCAAGATCAGGGGCCAGATGGCCGTCCTGTACAAAGATTCAAGAGATAAAAACCGAAGGCATCCACGAAGTTGCCAAAGATCCATTTTACTGGTCTTTGTCATTTGTAATGTGCGAAAAGAAGCTGCTCGATGGTATCGACTCGAATGGAACTTGTCGTAAAAAAAGTCAACGGATAATGAAAAAACTACGGGAAAGTTGGTGTCCAAAAGGAACTAAACAAATAATTACTTCGTACCATCTTAAAAATATTCTTTTCTGGGAATGTGAAAATCGCCCATCTGATGAAGAATGGACCAATGAAAAGCTTTCTGTAAGAATTGAGTCCATGTGTTACTTGCTCATACAACATATCCAGCGTGGGAACCTGCCTCTGTATTTCCATACAGGGGTCAACTTGCTGAAGAATAAGGACAGAGACGTACTTGACAAGGTTGTACAGAACATTTTCAAGTTTTTGAAAAATCCCGAACATTATCTAATTTAGAATATGCTGTAAATCTTTTGTATAATTTGAATTAGCATAATATGATATTTGCATTGTTTGTTTCATCGAGCACTACTTCGGAGTGAATATTAAAATTAAATCTTGATAATGTATTCTTTCTAGTAATATCATAACTGGACAAAACTATGTCGAGACAACTGTATAATTCACCTGAAATAATCTCTCTCAGATTCTCTTTAGAAAATTAATGTAGAAAAACAATTCTTACATATTGAATATACATGATATATCCGTTATTAAACATGTTAAATAGTTATTAAAGGTATCATGCTTATTATTTAATACGCCAGACGCGCGTTTCGTCAACATCAGACTCATCGGTGACGCTCGGATCAAATTAGTTAGAAGGCCAACCAAGTATAAAGTTGAAAAGCATTGAGGACCCAAAATTCCAAAAAGTTACATTCAGACATACACCATTTTTTATTATCGATTAACTTTCACTATCACTTACAATTTTCATAAATCTGATGAAAAGTGAAAGTACAATGAACAATATGAATTGGTCGTACAACTTATCAAATCACTTACAAATGCAAAAACGTTTGATTAACTGAAGGCATTGCTAATATAGAATCGAAAATAATATGACTCACTATATTCACTATTAATGGACAAACGAGAGGAAGCATAAGTTTATAACAGCACACAAACAATTCAACAAATACAAAAGAACAATACTAATTGGAAGGATATCTTGATTGAAACATTATGAATGACATAAATAAAAACAAAAACAAAAAACAAAATCATATAAGTATATTGCATAAGGCACTAAGGTCAATAAGATTAGTCCTAAAAAATTGAAGTTACTATGAAGCTACACATTAAAATTAATACATTTAGTCGAACAGATAAGATTGTCAACACACCAACAAAATCATTGATATAAATCCTTTCTACCAGAAAACGTCTTATCCGAGGTAGTCTGTTTTTTCAAGTACGATATCATTTACAACATAAAAGTTTGATAACGTTAGACATCTATTCCGTCCTTTCAAAAATCGGGTTGCAGAATATTTACTGCTATTCATATAAAAGCCTTCTCCTGTAATACGTGAAAAGGTTTATATGCTGGATATACTTACTGAAACTGTAAAGACAAGAATGAAGCTTTAAATTTTCTCTTCGTCAACATGTATAAATTGAAATACCGAACTCCGGGGAAAATTCGTAAAGGAAGGTCCCTAATCACATTGCAAAACCAAAGGCTCAAATACATCAAACAAATGGATAACAACTGTCATATTACTGACTTGGTCTAGGCATTTTCTTATTTAGAAAACGGTGGATTAAACCTGGTTTTATAGCTAGCTTAACCTGTCACTTGTATGACAGTCGTATTCAATTTCATTTATATATTGACACCGATGTGTGAATAAAACAAACAGACATAAAAGGTAAAAATGTCAAAATAGGGGTACAGCAGTGAACAATGTGTTATTATTTAAAAGAGGGACGAAAGATAGCAGAGGGACAGTCAAACTCATAAATCGAAAACACCAAGGCAAAAAATGAAAAGGACAAACAATAGTACACATGACACAACATAGAAAACTAAAGAATAAACAACACGAACCCCACCAAAAATAGGACCGACCTCATGTGCTCCGGAAGGGTAAGCAGATCCTGCTCCACATGTGGCACCCGTCGTTTGGCTTATGAGATAACAAATCCGGTAAATAGTCTTATTCACTCTAATACAAACAAATATATAAACAAACATTAACCATGTTAAAATAACACAATGACGGGATGTATCAGTACATAGCCAAGTTATATGAAAGGAGGAAACACACAAAATAATAAAGACAAAGCATATTAGCAAAAATGAAAGACAAAACTACAGAAAATATATTCGAACAATAACACAACGACGGGATGAATAAGTTCAGAGCCATATCATATGTAAGAACGAAACACAAATTGGAATTTCACATTATTAGCAAAAATGAAAGACCAGAATAAAAAAAATCATAGAAAAATAACACAATAACGGGAAGCACAGAGTCATGTCAAATGGATACCACCAAAACACACTAAGCAGTAAAAGTCATATTAATAAAGACAAATAAAAGAATAACATAACACTTTATTAAGATGATAAACAACGTCAGTACCAATAATCTATACTTTAAGACCATCTTGTATCACTTGTGAAGTTGATGCCGATTATTACTCAAAAAGGTCTTGGTACCTTCCGATGAACCTTTTCAGAAAAAGGACGAGACGTTCTTTGACGTTCTCCTACTGCATCAACTTTCTGCTTAGAAATTGGTGACGTTTTACCAAATCTGATTAGTTGCTGCATTCTCTTGAATACCGAATAACTTGGGAAATCTATATCGCCATTATAGTTTGTAGATATTCTTATTTGCACTGATTGCACCCCATTCAATAACAGACTTGTTCATATTTTGTTATGATTTACAAATGATTGCAAAACCCAGTAGAGCGCGCAAGTATTTATTTTAATATTTCATTTTCAAGAAAACTTTTAAAGTTAAACATATATATATATTATTTAATTGATATATTTGATCAAATATGTTATATTATATATCAAATATGATATCTCATATATCAAATACGATATCTTATATATCAAATATTATTAAATAAGTGCCTGTCAAACGTCAGGAGACAGCAATTCAGTGATTGTCGTTGGTTCAGGTCTGTCATATTTCTTTTTCAGAAATTGTCATGTTAGTCAGCCAGTTTGCATTGCTTCACATTTTTGAAGTGTCGGAACCTTTAATAGCTTTATTATTTAAACTCACCCAACTAGTTCAGAAAGAACTAATGACAGCTTTCTGTAAGTATTGAGCCAATATCTTATCGACTGATTCAATACATAAAACATGGCAATCTGCCGTTATACTACAATTTGCTTTAGAATGAGGACATTCTACACCAGATAGTTCAGAAAATGTTTTGAGAACCCCGGAATATTACTTAATTAATATTTACTATGTATTAGTTATAAAAAATCTAATATTATGCATTATTTTGATTTGCTGTTTTGTCTATGTAAAACATAGCCGCACATTATGAATGAAGCATTGCAACGCATAACGTTGCTACTTTAAGATGTCTCAGCTAGCATTGATTGATTGTTGGTTGCTTTACGCCGCATTAACACAACAAGGCTTTTATTACAATCTAAAGCATATTCTTAATATCAGACAAAAGGTCCTTCAATAAACTAAAATTCTAAAAAAATGAACAGTAAGATAACGTGATAAAAATTAAAATCGTTTTAAATATAATAACATTTTTATATTTTATAATATATTCAAATTTCTGTTAAGAATGAAACACTATTTGTAAATGGAACATTATTAAATAAATCATACATATTATTGACATTGAATCTCAGCTAGTACGATACTTCAACATGTTCAGGGGATATCTGAATGGATACCTGAACTAGATACTGCAGGATATAGAATGAAATTCAAAACAGTGTGGCTGTGGCCATTGATTGACACATTAAATTCATCCATTGACTGAGACAATTTACGTGAACATTTGTCTGTAACGACCACTGTTCACGACGTAGCTACGATAGACATTTTAACTGTGGGGCCACCAAAGGTTTCTTAACGCCTTTAATTATAAAATAATTCGAAAAATTAATCAGGAATTACCTTTATGTTTTGATTTATATAATTGATATAAATCAAAACATCGTGTTATTTCTGATTAATTTTTCGAATTACTTTATTAAGGTGTTGAGAACCTTTGGTGACCCCATAGTTTAAGTGTCTTGAAAAAGTACATAGTAAGCAGTGGTCGTTACATACAAACGTTCACCTAAATTGTCCCAGTCAATGAATGGATTTAATGTGTCAATCAATGGCCACAGCCACACTGTTTTGAATTTCATTCTAAGTATTCTGCTGTTTATTCAGCTTTGTTTCCCTTTGAGTTGATAAACAATGTTTTATATACATGAGTTACCACTCATATTCAGATATAAGAACAATTAAAATAGAAAGACAGAAGGAAAAAATATACAAAATACATGTATTCTAAAATGTGGAATGCCTTTTATCATATAATCTGTATAAATGATTTGTAATACATGTACATTGAATTTGGATTTGTTTTTGGCTTTCATAAACAGTTTTGTAAAATCCTGTGTGCACCAAATGTTCTAATTTGGCCAAATTATGAGGTATTTAAACTTCTTCTTTTTTCAAATACATTGGGGCCATATTGACTCCACTTATTGCCATATATAAAGAACACCTATTTCTATTTTTAAATTTGGATTTTGCTCTACACACTGTGATGATAACACATTATGTAAGAAGGCAGATAAAAAGCTTTTATATTTCACAATTGTCATTATCGTTTACATGTGAAAATGGATATTAATACAATGTTAAATAATTTCTATGAAGACCATGTGAAAATGACAAGAGTCGAAACAAAACAGAATGTTGATTTTGTTATTCCTCTTGTCAATAAACTTTTGCAGTACGTTCATGAAAGAGACAGACGGTTTAAACAACAACAACTGAATGTTGGTAGTTACTATTGTCATCTAAAAGTAACACGAGCAGACGAATTTGATTATAGTGTAGTCTTAGATATTGGATCATCTCTGGATTGGGGTATTGGGACGCCATCTTATTACAGATATAATGGAAACAACGATGTTGTTCGTTCATCGATTCCACTGCCGTCAGCACCAACAGGAAAATGCGTTACACAGGTCGCAGGACTGACACACAAATGGAATAATGGACGTTTTAACGAAGGACCGGCTTGTTTAACAATTGGTGACCACATTATACCTATAAAAGTTAAAAGAAGATTTAAAGCACTCGTCAGTGAAGCTGTAAATCGACTAAACATACGTCAGTATGTCGATGCAAAACCTGCATCCGAGTCACCTGCCGCTACACTGATTATAAGCCATCCTAACATTGTAGGAGATACAATAAGTGTAGATCTCACACCTCTTATTGAAGCACACCTTTCATTCAAACCAGAATTTGGTTGGCCAAGATCGGGAGCCAAATGGCCATCTTTTACCAAACATGAAGAGATAAAAGCTGAAGGAATTCACCAAGTTGCTAAAGATCCACTGTATTGGTCTTTTTCATTTGTAACATGTGAAAAGAAGTTGCTAGATGGTATTGACTCAAATGGAACTTGCCGTAAAAAAAGTCAACGCATAATGAAGAAACTTCGAGAAGTGTGGTGTCCAAAAGGAACAAAACAAGAACTAAATTCGTACCATCTTAAAAACATTTTATTTTGGGAGTGCGAAAATCATCCATACGATAGTAAATGGACCAATGATCAGCTTTCTGTAAGAGTTGAGTCAATGTGTTACTTAATCATTCAATGTATACAGCGAGGGAACTTGCCTTTATACTTCCATACAGGTGTTAATTTGTTGGAGAATAAAGACGAAAATGTCCTCAGCCAGGTTGCATTGAATATATTGAGGTTTTTGAAAAACCCGGAACAGTATTTAATTCAAAATTTCTAATGAATCCCTTGTATACATTTATATTGACATATATGACTGACTAGTATTGTCTACTGCATCTTATCAACTGCAGAGAAATAAATACTTGGTTAACATCTCAAAAATTATTATTATTTAATGTTTTTCACGGTAAAGAAGAATTTTAACTGCAACAAAAACAGCTTATAAATTTAAATGTCCGGGTATGGACAATGCTCCAGACTTATGTCTGGGTTTGATGCACAAACGATGAGCACTGCATGCTTCAGACAATAAAAATGTCTCTAAGAAGATGTTTCTACCATTCCAAAGTATCAGTCACGATGATACCGTCTATCTACCCACTTTCTTCATACGTGACCTTTGTATTATGATGATGACTTTTAAGTTACATGTTGATCTCTTCCAGATTGTTATTAGCAAAAGCAATCGGGAACATAACAACGATTTTTCTGTTGTAATTATTTTTTCAATTAAACTTTAATTTTGCCTTCGGCTAACTTTTACTTTCACTTTCAGTTTTCCCAAATCTAATGAATATCGTAAACCGGGACGCAGATGTAGGTGAAATAAAATTTTGCAACTGTAATCATGGGCTCTTACAAAGTTTTTCTTCCTCTTTTCTATTATTTACCACTCGAGTAGTTAATTAGATGTCAAAAAATGGTAAAAAAATTGTATTCTAACAATACGTTGGTTCGATACCGATTTAAATTTGACAATGTTGAAATTGGCTCCGAAACCAGTCTGCTTTAAATAAAAGTAGGAAAATAGATAATTGTGAAAACATGTACTTCAGAATCTGTCAGCTTAGGCATTCTTACAAAAACGTACCAATCGAGTGTAGTTGACACTTTAAAATACAGTCACACATTACAAACTGTAAATATGTATATTATTCAAGATATTAACTAAGTCTCTGATTTTGTTATAGAGAGCGAATTTTAGAATTTTTTTGAATTATTATAAAATAATCTTGATTTTACATTATTCACTGTATCTATAAGTATCTAGTAATAAAAAAGTTATACATTTTGAAGATCGAATTTATGTTTATTTATAATAAACCTTATTATGATTCGATATCGCAGTGTAGCATTATCTTTTTTGGTCTTTGCATGCATCCGTTCACTTATTGTTCCTAATTTAGCTGTTTTGTTAAGATATACTCACTTAAAGGTGTGTTCACATCTATTTGCACATGTTCTTTGTGATTTGTACTTCCAAAAATATAAACCTGATTTGACGGTTTCCCTAGCACAGAACTATTATAGGGGTAATATGATGTTTTGCAGTACGTTCATGAAAGAGACAGGCGATTTAAAATGCAACCGCTGAATGTTGGTAGTTTTTATTCTCGTTTAAAAGTGTCCGGAGCAGACGAGTTTGACTATAGCGTTGTGTTAGATACAGGACCACTTCTTGCTTGGACTACTGGAACGCCGGCTTATTATGGATATACTGGAAACCAAGAAGTGGTTTGCAAATCTATTCCACTGCCGTCACGTCCAATAGGAAAATGCCTTATAGAGGTTGTAGGACTGACACAAAGATGGAATAATGAAAATTTAAAAAAAGGACCGGCTTGTTTGACAATAAGTGATCACATAATACCAATTAAAGTAAAGAGGTGGTTTAAATCTCTCGTCAGAGAAACTGTTAACCTACCACACACTCTTCAACATGTAAATGCAAACAGGTTATCCAAGTCACCTGCTGCTACTTTGAGTATCAACCGTCCTGACATCACAGGAGAAATAAGTGTTGATCTTGTCCCTCTTATTGAATCACATGTTCCATTTAACCAAGAGATTGGTTGGCCTAGAGCAGGAGCCAGGTGGCCTCCTCGAACTAAGATTGTCGAGATAAAAAGCGGGGTCAATGTGCTGGAGAATAAGGATAGAGACGTTCTTGACCAGGTTGTACAGAACATTTTCAAGTTTTTGAAAAATCCCGAACATTATCTAATTTAGAATATGTTGTAAATCTTTGAATAAATTGAATTAGCATAATATGATATTTGCATTGTCATCTTTATCGAGCACTACTTCGGAGTAAATATAACAATTATATCTTGATAATGTCTACTAAGTATTTTTTCTTGTGATGTTCTAACTGAACAACATATACTTTGGCGCGAAATCTGTATAATTCACCCGAAACTCTCTTTTGAAAACTTATGTAGATATTTTTGAAGTATTTTGAATATATATGATATATTTGTTATTGAACATGTTAAAAACAAATTCAGTAACACAAGAAAATGCGTATCGATTTACTTTCACTTTCACTTACAGTTTTCATACATCTGATGAAAAGTGAAAGTGCAATGAACAATATGAAAAGATCGTACCATTTATCCATTCACTTACAAATGCACTTTAAAGTTTAATTAACTGAAGGCATTATTGCTAGAACAGAATCAGAAAGAATATGAAACACTTTATTTCAAATAAATGGTGCCACAAAAGGCAACATGAAATTATAACAACACACAAACAAGTAAACAAAAACAAATGAACAATACTGATACAAAGAATATCTTGAATTATCTATGAATGACACATATCGAATACCTAAAACGCTTACCGGTAAATGTTTTTAATAGATTTAATATAAATGTGTAATAAAATCATTAAATTAATTTGTTCTATGTATAAACCTCTTATTGAAGTATATGTTTCATTAACCAACGAAGGAATACATATTGTTGCTAAAGATCCGTTTTATTGGTCATTGTCATCTGTCATGAGTGAAAAGATTTCACGAGATGGCATTGACTCCAATGGAACATGCCGTCAAAAAAGTCAACGGATAATGAAAAAACTACGAGAAAGTTGGTGTCCAAAAGGAACTAACAAGTAATTACCTCGTAACATCTAAAAAAGATTCTCTTCTGGGAATGTGAAAATCGGCCATCTGATACAGAATTGACTAATAGACAGCTTTCTGTAAGAATTGAGTCTGTGTTACTTACTCATACAACATATCTAGCGTAGCAACCTGCCTGTCTATTTTCATACAGGAGTTAATTTGCTGTAGAATAAGGATAGAGACGTTCTTGACCAGGTTGTGCTGAACAGTTTTAGGTTTTAAAAAAATTCTGACCATTACTTACTTAAAAATTTATCGTGAATAAATGATTCTTTTTCAATTGTCATATGTTATTTCAATTGCCTGTTTATCTAGCTCTAGCAAAAAAAACGAGGATCTCAGTGTTAAAGTTAAACTTTCGAAGGATTGAATTTTATTTTGGTTGGTTTTGCCTCAACATGGGCAAACAATGTTAATCTACACCTGATTCACTCAAAATATTCCTCTAATCAAAATGAAATGAAACAGACAGAACTAAAAATACACAAAAAAGTTTTCTGAAATTTGGAATACCTTATTTCCTGATATATGTATAAAGTGTAGATTCAGTAAATTTTGCGATAATTTGGCTTTTGATTCGTTTTGGCTTTCACATACAGTTTTACTTTCATTTCAAGTTTTCTAAAATCTAGACGAAACTTTCAATATTTTCTTTAGTTGCTGTAAACATCTGTTATATATTTTATTCCTTGTCTTTATTCACAGCAGCCGTAAATATTGTTCGCTTATTTTGTTACGGTCTGACTAAAGTTTGTAGAATTATTCGTATTTTTTTTTTATTATTCTTCCTTTTCTTTTTCTTTTTCTTCCGCCACTTTAAAAATGAACTTGTCCGCAGCGTTTCTCAAACACTGCTTGTCAGATTTACTTAGAATTTCATAGAATGTTAGACTAATATATCTAGGTGAGCCATCAATCTTTCGTTTGTGCATTGGGGTCTATTAAGGGGTATTTTAGGGGACAGAAAGAGAGAAGGGGTTTACCAAAGAACCATATGGTTTTTTTTCTAAAATTTTCAAATGAATATAACTTGAAAACTTTAATTGATTAACACACATAGTCCTCAGCAATGATCAAAGGACAATTAAACAAATCACATGAAACAAAAGGGGTATCCCTGGGGGGTAATCCCCCACCCCCTTAAATTTGAAAATCTGCTATTAGCTTGTAAACGATCCAAATCCCCACCCCTTAACCCTATATATTCTTGAATGGGACCAAAGAACAAATTAAATGATAAAAAAGGGAAGTCCATTTGAGTCACCCCACCCTGTTCAATTTGAGAATGTGCTATTATCTTGTAAACGGTCCAGATCCCCACCCATAAACCATATATATTCTTGTAAGGGACAATAAAACAAATCAAATGAAATTAAAAGGAAGTCCCTGGGGGTCACTCCCACCCCATTCAATTTAAGAATGTGCTATTATCTTGTTACCGGTCCAGATCCCCACCCCTAAACCATATATATTCTTGTTGGGGACAATAAAACAAATAAAATGATGATGAAAGAGAAGTCCCTAGGGTGTCACTCCACCCCGTCTTGTTTGAAAACTTGTAAACAGTCCATATCCCCACCCCTAAACCATAATATATATTCTTGTATGGAAAAATAAAACTCAGGAAAGGAAATATAGGGAGAGTAAAAGGGGTTACCCCCACACCGTTCAATTTGAGAATGTGCTATTATCTTATAAACGGTCAAGATCCCACCCCTAAACCATATATATTCTTGTATGGGACAATTAAACAAATCAAATGAATACTGGGACCATAAGAATGGTGAGTTATGGGAGCTTTAATTGGGAGACTTCGTAACAGCATCCTGTTACAATTACTTCTTTTTTTCATCTGATTTTTAGCGAGAAAATTTATTTTCGCTTATTTAACAAAATTGTGTGCGACATGTTGAACATTTCCGCTTTCATATGTTCTCTTTTTATCAAATTTTATACTGTCTGATTGCAACTTATCTGGGACCTTTGGCAAAAAACTCTCATACAGTACAATAGTGTGTGCATATGTAAAGCAAAATTATATCCGGGTGAAATTTGATCCGGAGAAAAATATTTCCCTGGGATATTTTTTCCTTTGTCGTGAAATTCTATCTGGGTAGTTAACTTAATGAATAGTTATTAGAAAAAACTTAACCTTTACAAATACTATGAAATAAAAATAGTGTATATGAATAAAAGCTAAATTGTTAAAAAAAAATTGTAGAATAATGGGAAATAATTTCACAAATTATCATTGAAAACATTTCCTGAAATATTCAAGTAAATATCATTCTTTTAAAAAGAAAAGTATCGTGAAACATAAGAAAGAAAACCAGAAGTAATTTCAAAGATCGTAATTGTGAAATAATATCATGATTAAATAAGGTAAGTGAAATACATGTAAAAGTGAGTTGTTTTCAGGTCTCAGTACAAATATGAATTAAAAAGTAAAGGTAGAATTATAGTTGCATTACTACTGTTAACAGTAATGGAAGAATTTGAGTATGATGATATTTTTAACTATATATAAATTGATTTTTTTTCTGGGGACAAAGATGTAGTTGTTGATTATCAGATAAATAATAGCATAACAATATATATTGGAACAAAAGCAATTTCAACAGCTGGATAGTATTTATCTGTAAAATGTTATCTGTCTTATTAAATCATGTTGTAAGTCATCTTTTTATATAATTGAATTTATTAAAAATAAGATTCAATGAAAATTTTCACCATGAAATAGATTCAGGAGTATATTATATAAATATCTTTAAAATATAAATTGATTTTAAAATATAAATTGCTCATAATTACCTCCCTTTGATTGATAAATTATGCAAATTTGTTCTACCTTTGTGAAACATTTATAATTATGGTCAGGTATATATTGATTGCGAGTAACTTGCATAGTAGTTAATGGGATTCTATTTCACAAGGTTCTTGGAGATATGGTACGGCAGATATATACCGGTACATACTATCCGCATAACACAGATAGATTTTCACTCCTCTGGAAAAATATTACCTGTGAAATACCATGTCTGGAAAAAAATTACTGTCACAAATTATCCCAAGGATAAAATATCACAGAGGAAGAAATAAACCGTTACACATACACGTGTTGTTGAAATATTTAGTCCCGTTCAGATTCAACCGTTTTTATAGGAGTCATATGATTTTGAACATTTGTTTTAGTATTGCAAAAAATACACATTGTTAATGCAAGACAATTGTATATAAAGGTATCATATGTGGTAGTATTTGTCATTATGGTTTGTTGACTTTATTAAAAATATCAAATTTAATCCTGGTATCTATGATAAGTTGAGATAGATATATCACTGTTTTGATTCGAATATATTTTAAGAATTGAAAAAGTCAACTGAAACCATTTCACTGCTATTGTCAGTCGTCTTGTGTTGTTGACTTTATTGTAGTGCTATTTTTAGTCGATTATTTTTCCGAATAATTGAAATAATCCATTTAGACCATCTCACATAAAGATAGCATACGTCAGTGGTGGGTATGTTTACCATGATGTGCTGTTGAGAATATCATATCGTTGAGAAAATTCTCGATCATCAACATGCATATTCAGAAAACCCTGATAATATCGTGATCGACCAATGAAATCCATCTGACGGAGAGCATTTCAGCAGACGTTTTAAGTGAATACACGAAGAAGGTTGGAGTGATGACGACTCTTATAGTCTTTGGAATGCCAAAGTAGATGAAAAGCATTTGATAGCTTCAAAAATAAATTTACCAAAACGAGTAAACAATATTAAACGAGGAGGCAATAAATACGATGCATGAAATACAGTTTACAAAGTCTTTATTCCCATATCTAGAAAAGATATCGCATCGAGATATCTTTGATCATTTATTGTTTTATAATAGATTGAAGATAAGTGATATCAATTTAAAAAAAATAGAATAAATCATTCAAACGTTTAAAGATTATGACATTGAGGAGTGTTCAGTGCATAAGAGAATTGTTTTTTCAATTGTTTATTAGATGCATATTACCCATCTGACATTAATAAAGACATAGGCTAAATGAAATCTAAGAGACGAACGAACTCTTGTAGAATCGACCTAAAATGTCTATTAAAATATAGTATGCTTTGTTATTCTTAAAAAAAGGACTAAGAGAATGTCTTGAATAGAAAATATAATGCTTTTATAGTTAATACAGTTCTATTTAAATGGAATGAATTACATTGATGGTTTAAGAAAGATAACATAAAGGGCGCGTAGCAGTTTTCCTGTCGGTAAAAAGACCAAATTAAAGTACTTAGAACAATCTATTTGTCAAACGTATTAATTTTTTCAAAAGTACTACTGCATGCATGTCAAAGGAGATCACATCATATCTTCATCTTGTTCAATGTGAATCGTCTAAAATAAATATATAAACCAGACTGCTTCAAGGCGTTAGAAATACGCCGGTTGGTTGATTCTACAGTTATTATTTATCAATGAAAATTCTTCTGAAGACGTTTGACCGTCCCTTCTATTTCTGTTCTTTTTCATTATTTCAAAAATGCATTTCACTTTGGACTTTAACATTATCAGCAATATAATAAAGTTAAATTATGTCGAAAAGGGGTAGATATATTACATCAAAACTTAACTTCATACAACATCCATTTAACATAGGTTTAATAATGGCTGAAATTTCGTAACTGTATACTTATCTTTTATTGTACACATCATTGACATATAACCCAGGTATCTTACTTTATTTTCCAACCTTGAAAACTTGCCAATAACTATGACAAACACAAATTATATCGTTCCGTAGATGTCTCTTTTAAAAGAATTTTATTTTTAACTATGTTGATTTTATGAATCCAGATACTGTTCATGTTAATTTTGATCTACGTTATTTGTTTACTTTGAAAATGTGTTTATCATTTAGCGGTGTGATATTTATCATAAATAAAACCTTTAATTTAAGAGTTTATAAGGTCTCTGATGATATTATCAAATGTGTATTCAGCTATTTATAATGATATCAGTTTGTCTAGTAGGAAATGCCATTAATATGTGTGTATCACTGTAAGTTTTGTGTGAAAGTAATGCGTGCATAAGGTCATCAGAGGGAGGAGTTCGAGATGCCAGACTTTCGGTTGGCAGCGTTGATACGTTTGTTTTACAATGGTAACTAGAGTGTGAGAGATTAACTTTATTCATGTAAACTTTCAATTTTGGAAATATTTTAAATTGTATTTTTTTTTAACACATAAACATATTGACCATTGTAAAAATTTAGTATTTTTTGTTTTGTGGGCTGGATGTTATATATCAATATGTAAGATCAGATTATGTTTGTCAGTATTTTGTATTTATGTTTGTGACGTCATCTTTGTCTGATTAAAATGTAGAAATGGAAGCTGATGTGTTTTTGTGTGTCCGTATGTAATCGCCGCCATCCATGCAACCAGAGCTATTCGCCTATTCTGTAATATTAATTGTAAATTTTGAATGGAAAAAATTAAAGAGCATATCTGCCTATAGGAAAATTGTTAGAATAGCAAAAGTTGATATATTTGTATGACAGTATCACAATTTTATTTACAAACAAAACATAATACCATTTTAACCTAAAAAAATAACCTTTTTTTAAAGTGACTAAAACAATAAAGTATTAACGAAGGCAAAAGTAGTATACCGCTGTTCGAAAGTCATAAATCGATTGCGAGAAAACAAATAGTTACAAACTAAAACCTAGGGAAACACATCACCTATTTGAGGAAAACACCGAAGGAAAACAACGAAACAACAGAAACATTTAAGTGCAACAAAAAACTAAACGACAATGCAACACACACAGAAACGAACTATAAGACAATAACTGCCATTTTCTTGAAAATATGTAAAAATATATAAAAATGTCTTGCGTCAGTACATTCAAAACTAATGCCTATGCAAAAACAAATTAACTCAAATTTCCGCTTAGCAACGAATTTAGATTTATTTACACCTTAAATAAATATCAGTATTTAAAAAAATAATTCCAAATGAGACAACTGTCTGCCGGTGTTTAAATGAAGTAGATATAATTTATTATAGGGCACCATCAATCTTTCAACGATGAGGAAATCCCATACTGTGTTGTAAGCTATAAAAAACTAGACAAGGACAAATGTTGAACAATGTAAAGGCAGAAAATATTAACCATTAGTGAGCAAACTTTATCAATCCTTAATTAACATGATATACAAGATACATCGACGAGGTCGTTATGGTTTACTTCAATGAGGAAGTTTTCGCACAGTAATTAAACCTTAATTTACTAGTATTTAATAGTATGATACATCATATGAGCCTAAGTTACATCAGACTTATTTTTTAAAATTTAAAAATCCCTTCATCTATGAATTTGATACCAAGCTATTCAAGAATGCAGAGGAAAAGCATTAATTTCACATTATTGCTATCAAGATTTACATGTAAACATGAATAACATCATGTTGAATAAATTTTATAAAGACGATGTGAAAATTACAAAACTAGAAATTAAGCACAATGCTGATTTTGTGATTCCTCTTGTCAATAGCATTTTGCAGAACGTTCATGAATTAGACGAGCGGTCTAAATCACAACCATTACATGTTGGTAGTTACTACTCTCGTCTTAAAGTGTCTCGAGCAGACGAGTTTGACTATAGCGTAGTGTTGGATGTAGGATCATCTCTCTCTTGGATTCCCACAACGCCGGTTCATTATGGATATCATAGAAACAAAGAAGTGGATTGTACATCGATTCCACTGTCAACACCACCAGTAGGAAAATGCTTAACACAGATTCCAGAACAGATACAAAGCTGGAATAATAAAGGTTTAAATAACGGACCGGCATGTTTGTCAATTGATTATTATACCTATAAAAGTTAAAAGATGGTTTAAGCAACTCGTCATTAAAGCTATAGATCAACTCGGAATATGGGACATCGTCAAAGTGCAAGGATTACCCGAGTCTCCTGCAACTACTTTGACGATTTGCCATTCCAAAATTGCTGGAGGAACAATTAGCGTAGATCTCACACCCATAATCGAAGGAAAGCTATCATTCAAACCAAGGTTTGGTTGGCCTAGGGCGGGGGCAAAATGGCCATCCGATACCAAGATTCAGGAGATAAAAGATGAAGGAATACATATTGTTGCCAAAGATCCATATTATTGGTCTTTATCATTCGTCGCATGTGAAAAGAAATTGATAGCTGGCATTGATTCAGATGGATCTTGTCGTAAAAAGAGTCAATGCATTATGAAAAAACTTCGAGAAATGTGGTGTCCGAAAGAAACAAAACAGGAACTTACTTCGTACCATCTTAAAAATATTCTTTTCTGGGAATGTGAAAATCATCCAGATAATAAAGAATGGAATAAAGATCAGCTTGCTGTAAGAATTGAGTCCATGTGTAATCTACTCATACAACAAATACGATGTGGCAACCTACCTCTATACTTCCATACAGGGGTCAATTTGTTTGAGAATAAGGACAAAGACGTTCTTGGCCAGGTTGCGCACAATATTTTAAGGTTTGTGAGGGCGCCACATCATTACTTATATAAATACATGTAGTGAATTTTTTATATAATGTAGATTGGTACCTCATATTTACATTATCTTATACCAAAATACTGATTCTGAGAGAATGTTAGAAATGCTCTTTTTTGTATATTTATAACAGAAACGTAACATTAACTTGAATAAATTATATATAAGCGTATTCGGATTCTAGTGTTCATGATCACTCGGTTCTTAAGTGCACTTTTTGACTATTGTCATAACGAAATGATGAGTATCATACACTTTGTTAAAAGCAAGTGTTGAAAATAAAATCATAACGGTACTGAAATTTAAAAGGGAAAGTCCCTAATCAAACACAATATAAAAAGCCCAAACATATGAAAAGAATGGGTAACACTTGTAACAGGCATTTTCATATTTAGAAAACGGTGGTTTACACCTAATTTTATAGCTAGCTAACCCTATCACTTGTATGACGGTCGCATCAAATTCCATTATACTGACAACAATGTTTGAACAAAACAAACAGATATAATAGGTAAAAATGTCAAAGTTACAGCAGTCAACAGCGTGTTATAATCTTAATCACTATAAAAAAAAATTTTTATTATGTAACAAAAAAAGCAACAAAAAAAAAAGCACATTTGCAAAAATTAAAGACCAGAATACAAAAAGTTTTGAAACAGCACAATGATACAATAACGGGTTAAAGTACAGAGCCACGTCATATGTATCCAAAAACACAAAAAAGCAAATAGACAAAGAACATTAACAAAAATGAAAGACGAGATCTCAATATCCATTCTCAATTTTAAAAATAAAACAATCATCATAGAACAATAACACAATGACGGGATGTATAAGTGCACAGACACGTCAACTGTTTCAAACATATTAATCAGTCAAAGTTTAATGTCTCTTCAGTGATGTTATGGATCGAATAGAATTTGGAATATAATTAACCTGACTTAAAGATAGACTCTTGAAACCTTCGGTGGCCGGGTGTTACCCTTCAACGTCAGTTTCAATCTAGCGTCGTACTACAGTACATGATATATAAGGCATGAAGATGTTATTTTACAAATCAGCTAAATTATCTATAGTAAAGGATCCTACAAATTAATGTAAGAAACAGTTACAGAAATAATATATTTATAAGTACGTCTGAACCAGTGACAACTCTACAACAGATTTATCCATCGGATCACCAGCAGTGATGGTTATACACGGCTGTGTACATTCAGTATATATAATTCATCTTAACATCAACCCAACAATGTTAGATCTGTAAATAAATCCATATTATTGGTCTTTATCATTCGTCGCATGTGAAAAGAAATTGATAGCTGGCATCGATTCAGATGGATCTTGTCGTAAAAAGAGTCAACGTATTATGAAAAAACTTCCCTCGCCGGGATTCGAACCCATGCTACTGAGATATCGTGACACCAAATCACCTGCACTGTAACCGGCGCGCTAGACCACACGACCACCTGGGCTTCAAATTGAAGCTTTCGGTGGCCGGGTGTTACCTTTCCGCGTCAGTTAAATCTAGCGTCGTACTACTGTATATGATAAATAAGGCATGAAGATGTTATTTTTACAGATCAGCTAAATTATCTATAGTAAAGAATCCTACAAATTAATGTAAGATACAGTCACAGAAATAATATATTTATAAGTAAGTCTGAACCAGTGACAACTCTACAACATATTTATCCATCGGATCACCAGCAGATCAGCTGCAAACAAACTGTTATGTGCGAGAATTCATAGGAAAATGTTCAAGGCTAATAATGTCTTTACTAAAAAAGAAAAAAGTGCTATAAGACTTTTATTTAAGAATAATAATTTTCACAGACTGGGTTTTGCTTGTGTACACCAAAGAGATAATCTTGTACTTACTCTGTCTAAAAAAAAAGGAACAAGATTACGTGGGAAAATGCTATCATAGGTCTTTCGCAAAGATTAAAAACGAATTGATTACTAGTACATCAAATCTTCTTAAGGTAGCACAATACAAAGATTTTTCATCCCCAATCAGACATCTTTAAACTGATGTAATTCCACTCATACTTCTATAAATTTTATAAATGAGAAACCAAAAGAAAGAAAAAAGATTAATCTTTCAAATTGTGATAGTTTCATTATGACATAATTATAACATAATCAATTGTTATGTAACTAGTTGGTATATTGTGATGTCCATACTTGAATTAATTTAGCTTCTTTGTTATTCATAGCATCCCAAAATATTTTATTGATTCTTGCACAACACAGTTTGACCTCCAAAACTGTGTCTCAGATTTTTCCTATTGTATTTCATTCTCTCATAAATCTTCAATGAAGTTTGCAACATCAATTCATAAGAGATCACTAAATTCAATTGGGTATCAAATTTGTTCTATTGATGTTTTTGGAAATCTGAGACACAGTTTTGGAGGTCAAGCTGTGTTTTACAAGAATCTATAAAAAATTTTGGAATGCCATGAAGAACAAAGACGCTAAATTCATTCAAGTGTAGACATCACAATATAGCAACTAATTACATAACAATTGATTATGTAATAATTATGTCATAATGAAATTATAACAATTTGAAAGATTAATCTTTCTTCTTTCTTTTGTTACCTCATTTATAAAATATAAAGAAGGATAAAATGAATTACATCAGTTTAAAGTTGTCTGATTGGGAGTGACAAAATCTTTGTATTGTGCTACCTTAATGTGAACCTCGAAAACAAAACCTATGTCATTTGAAAGGTATCTGCCTATAAATCTGATATTCGGATATTTAAGGGAGCTCGCAGGTAAAAATCTTTTTTTTTTTTAATATAGGATTTCGCTATTTTTTCTATAAAATAAACTTTATCCTATACTAAATAGAAGAAAATTCTTAATATTGGGTCACCGTTCATTTAAACTCACAATCTGCCTTCGAAAGAAGCTTGCATTTTTGTTATGGTACTTTTTTCTATTGAACTAATAGGAGAAGAAATGTAATATCGAAATAAAAAAATTATGAGTAAAAAAAGTAAATTCATATGCAAAAAATGTCATTGTTTTCACTAAAGGGAGATAATTTGGAGCTTTTTCAATGATATAAACATTTTAAAAGTCATATGGGGCCAAAATGAATCAGTTCTTTAGTTGATTTTAATACCATAAGTAAAAACTAATAGTGTAATAAAAAAACATTTGTATAGATAAATAAAAATCCCGTTTTTTTTCACATCGAGCCTGCTTTATGTATCAGTTAATAAGCTGTCACCCGCACCTAAGACATCATTGTGGTGATTACCATCTAAATTTTGGCATATGGGAAACATGGTGTTCGATATATACTATTCTATCCTAAAAATCGGATTGCAGATTATTTACTGCAAGTCAAATAAAGCTTTTATGTAGTGGAAAATGGTAATATCCTAGATATACTTAATGGAAATGTAATGAGATAAATAACGATGTAAATGTTCTCTTCGACAACATCTATGAGCGTTTCGCCAATAGGGTCTATCGACAGCTTGTAAACATTCCTAGCTGCACCTATTGCACCCCTTTAATGACAGATTTGTTCTTATATTTTTATGAAAGAAATTTATGGCTAAACTTAGTGAATCGTTCAATTAAGGAAATGTTTCAGCCCGCCATATTCATTAAGTACATGTCAAACGTCAGGATTCTGTAATTCAGTGGTTGCCGATGGTTCATGTCTGTTATATTTCTATCGCAATATTTTGAAAGAGGGGCGAAAGATACCAGAGGGACAGTCAAACTCAAAGATCGAAATTAAACTGACAACGACATGGCTAAAAATGAAAAAAACAAAGATACAAATAAAAGTAAACATGACACAATTTAGAAAACTAAAGACTAAGCAACACGTACCCCACCAGAAACTGGGGGCGATCTTAATAGTCCCAGAAGGGGAAAGCAGAACCTGCTCCACATGTGGCACCCGTCGTGTTGCTCATGTTATTACAAATCCGATAGATAGTCTAATTTGGTAGATCACATTCATGAAATGGTAAGGGGACTGTAGTTACGACGTAAGGAACAAATCCGATATCATATTGGAAACGGTTATTCCATAACGGCCAATCAACTTGTGATGGCGTCCGTGAAATTTACGAAGCGATGTTTTCAACTTCACCATTTGGAACTCTTGATTCCTATGAATAAGGCCGGTAGTTTTTCGACGGTCATAAAAGTGAGAGGTTTAGCTAGCTATAAAACCAGGTTCAATTCATAATTATCTGCATAAAAAACGCCTGTACCAAGTCAGGAATATGATAGTTGTTATACATTTGATTGATGTGTTTAAGCTTTTAATTTTGCCATTTGGTTAGGGACTTTCCATTTTGAAATTTTATCGGAGTTCAGTATTTTTATGATTTGACTTTTGAATATTTTCACAATTTTCCAGTCGGTGCCTTGAATAGCTCTATTATTTAAACACTTGTGGATACTAGTTTCATTTGCAATTATACTATATTCGTGCGTGTATGTTCGTTGTTATTCTGCGGGTTTTATGTTACTAATGTTCTATTGCAGTATTTATTGATGCGTGTCTGTGTGATTGGTGTTTTTGTATTTGTTCGTACTGTACGACTGTCACGCGGTGTTGACATTTTAGCGACATAATTTTTAACATTGCCATAAAAGCGGGAGGTATGACTAGCCATAAAAATAGGCATAAACAACTATTTAATCTAAAAATGCACTGTACTAAGTCAGGAATTTGGCAGTTGTTATTAAATAGTTCGTTTCTATATATGCTGTCGTTTGTGTTTGTTGCACTTCACTGTTTCTGTAACCCGCTGTTTTCCTCGTATAGTTTATGTGTTTACCCAGGTTTTAGTTTTTAACTCAATCGAGTTATTACTTTTGAAAAGCGTTACTATGCTGTTGCCTTTATTTACTACACCTTCTAATTTTATAGTGCTTGGATCGTCACAACGCAGTCTGCATGGAAAAATCAACTTACGGGTGATAGGTCATCAACAAAGAGAGGTGGCATAAATAGAAAGGCGTGCATCTTAAGCCGTTTTTAACCGTATTTTCGAAAGATAATCGAATAGTGATTTTGGGATGTACAGTCGGCTGCATAACAGTGCCAGTTCATTAACATGAAAACGCATTGACGAAATCTTTTCAAATTTAGGTATGTTCTCTTGTTTCCAGTAGCTAAAGGACGTTCAAGTTTGATTTTTACAATTTTAGCTGCTCTCTTTGTTGAGTTGCATACCTTTCAGTTGCAAATTTGATTTTTATGCCCCCATTGTGGCGAAGAGGCATTAAGTTTTACTCTTGTCCGGCTGTACGTACGTACGTCCCAAAATTGGTTTCGGTTCTATAACTTTATTTTGCCTTAACCAAATATTATGACACTTAGACACATTGCTTATTGTCACAAAACACAGGTCAAATTTGAATTTTGGTGGCGTCGGCATACCTGTTTGAGAGTTATGTCCCTATAGTGGTCTTTACCAATTGAAAAATTGCTGGATTTTTCGTTTCCGTTCTATAACTTGAGTTTGCTTCAACCAAATATTTTAAAACTCATACATAATGCTTATTACCTCATATTACAGATCAAGTTTTCAATTGGGTGGTGTCACTTTTACCGTTCTTGAGGTATATCTATTTATATACATACAAATTGTTGTATTATTTTAATATCTTGGCCTTAAACATCACCGAAGAGACATTAATTGTCGAAATGAGGATGTTTTGATACTGTCGATTGACAATCGATAATGTAACATGTGTAAAAAACAGTACTAAAATTATTGTCTTTAACCTGTGAAATGAATTTGAATAATGATCAAGCAATGGGTTCAAATGGAACAAATAAACTATGGACCCACCGACATGTTTAACCCCACCACATTATTTATGTATGTGCCTGTCCCAAGTCAGGAGCCTGTAAATTCAGTGTTTGTCGTTTGTTTATGTGTTACATATTTGTTTTTCGTTCATTTTTTTTTACATAAATAAGGCCGTTAGTTTTCTGGTTTGAATTGTTTTATATTGTCTTTTCGGGGACTTTTATAGCTGACTATGCGGTATGGGCTTTGCTCATTGTTGAAGGCCGTACGGTGACCTATAGTTGTTAATGTCTGTGTCATTTTGGTCTTTTGTGGATAGTTGTCTCATTGGCAATCATACCACATCTTCTTTTTTATAGGGACTCTGTCTAGGTGTTATACCACCAAATCATGGTACGTTACATACGGTTGTATATGAAAATAGGTCGAAAAAAATATTGCCTTGAATTTGACAGTTGTAGGTAATTAATCCTACATTTTATTGCTGTAAAAGATTTCTGTGTCATAAACATATGTCTTGGGTATTTCAAAGCACCATTATTTTTTTATTTGGGATTTCTATAGAATATTTTGTAATCTTGAGGTTACATGGTGACTAAACCTTGTACACAGATAAAATAAGGGGAGAAATTTGATTGGTTTACTTCCAGTGATGGTTATTTTCTGATATGCAATGAAATGTATGTGAATTTTTTGCTACAGTACTGGACAGGATAAAACTTTACTCATGTATTTCTTTATTTGAAACAAAGATTTTTTTTTTCAAGTGCAAATTTAACAAAGACTAATAGGGAAAAAACAAAGGTGGTATAACACCTAATAGGACTTTAGGGGATTAGTGAAGAGTTGTTATAGGAAAATTTTGAAACAAAGACAAGCTTTGAATATAACAAAATTTAACCATATATGTGACAAGCCATGATATTTTTAAGCAGGGTCAAAATGAGTTTCTGTATTTTATGAAGTTTACATAGATTAAAATCACTGGTATGTTATTGCTAGATTCTTTAAAATAACAGAACTATGGTCATTTTTTTTATTTTCGATTTTATTAAAACTATAAATTTTTTTCTTCAATTTTCACATTTCCATCTATAATAGTTGCTTAGTCATATTGTGCTGTTTTAGGGTGAGGGGTTAAGTCTTGTTTTTTTATGAATTAAAATGTCTGCTTAAATAATTAGATAGTGGAAGTTTGTATTTTCTATATTACAAAAATAGCAAAATGTAATCAAAATTATACTGAATTTACAATTTTTCTTTCTTTCGTGAGGATAACAACATCAATTCTTAGAAACGGCATATAAAGATATATAATTAACATCAACGAGCTGTGTATCATTTCATATGTTTCCTAATGTTCATCTACTTTCTTATCGAAAATACATTTTGTACTTGTAACCTGACAAAGCGATTAAATAAAAGATCTTATGCAGAGTAAGATGAAAACCCAAACAGATCCAAACAGCATGATCAGTAGTATTAATTAGGGTATTTTGGTAAAAGGGATGTAAGACAACTTCCACCAACATACACATTTGTTTACGCAATTTTTAGACTGTCATAGATAAAAAAATATATATATATATAAAAGGAATCAAACAAGGAATAAACATTGGATTAGACAATATTGGGATCTTTATGGGCAGGTATATTTTGCTCGATTTACATGTGCCGGTATATGTTCATATTTTCCCTTACAAAGAGAAACAATGGGATTTACTCCAAAAATTAAGTGTCCGTGCTGCAATCTTATTCGGAAAAAGTAATAATGTTTCGTGGTACTGTATCAATCAATCAATTGAATTGCAAAAAAATGATCTTATCTTAACCCTAATAAAAGTACATCAGCGGCCAAAGTAGTTGTCAGTTCAATGATCATATGGGTGTAATGAACAAAAAAAGTTTTAATAATTACATGGTATTAAGGTAGATAGGGTGTCTTCCTCCATCTTGGATTTTGAAATACTAGAAAACAAGGTCTAGATCTTTGATGAAATGTGCAAATTTTTATAGTAGTAGGTAATTCATGTGTAAGAATTTTCATTATAATATAGAAAATGCCATGTTTGATCATATTTATGATTGTATTTTACAAAAATAAGAATTCTTTTGTTTAATTCATTTTTTTCCAACTTTGTCAAATAAGGGGAGGCAACTCAAATGCAAGGGCAGATAATCCAGATAGTGTTACTTTTACAATAGACTGTGTTAGGAATTTACCAATTTTTACATGTAGCAAGAAAACGAGTCCGGTGACCCCATTGTTTCTTTTTCTTATCTGAAAGCATAATATTGAAGCTATCTTCTCATATTTTATCTCAAAATTCTATGGTGTGGTTTGCGTTTTATGGCGGAAAAATGGGTTTCCATGCATAATCTATACAAAATCTTGACAATTTTGAACAACCTGTAGTGTGAAAATAATTCCGGTGACCCATTCTTTTTATTAATGTTTTTAAACAAGCAGGATATGAACTACATTTTGGCAAATTATTAAAAGATTCTATGGATTATAATTTAAACACCCCATCTACCTTAAATCAATGTGGTTTTTCTGTATGGCAAAGTATTGTAAATATGATAAGAAAGTAGTATGATTGTCAATGAGACAACTTTACAGGCCTCAGAACACAATTATTCTTTCCCTTTTTTTTTTTTTTATTAAAGTCAAGTTAAATTAAAAAATTTGCACCGCTACGTACATGAAATAAATTCAACTGCTTATAGACCATTATTATTCTAATACAATATGCTTGTCCCAGAACAACCCATCAGTGCTTTTTCTTTTGAGAGCCCCATTAAAATGCCAATGGTAGGATTTGGTTCTTGAATAAATGACAAAGGCTAATTTCTACCCTACTTTCATTTTGGCCAAATCACTTCTTTCACTTTCAACATTAACTTTTTTCCATATGTTTTACTTATTTCAATATATATGTAACTGAAAGGACACTTAAATAGTAAACATTTCAAAGATAACAGCAGACAGATTACCTAGGAAGAAATACCCCATATAATAATTAGGAAATATTTTCCTAGACCACGAACAAAGGGAATTAATTGTTATCTTAGGCCTACACAAGAGATCAAATGACACATAAATTAACAATTATAGATTACCTTATACGGCTTTCGAAAATGATCAAAACTCATTTCACTAAGTCATCTATAAAAGGCCCCGAAATGATATCAAGTAATCAGATAAATGAGGCTATGAGTTTTTCATGTAATGTTAATGGAATAGGTAAGCGAAAAAAAGCTGTCAATGCCTGTATTAAAGGTTGCACTTTGACCTAGAATGGTTTACTTGTACAAATTGTGACTTGGATTGAAAGCTGTTTCAATGACACTTATGCCACATCTTATTATATATATAAAATCAAATTACAGCAAATATCATCCTGGAACTAGTAATTGTCCATATGCATGTTGTATGTATATAATCTAAACAACATTGGGGTCATATTGACCCGACTTATTTCTATATAAAAAATATATATGAAGAACACCTATTTCTATTTTTAATTTTATATTTTGCTCTACACATTATTATGATAACATATCATGAAAAACGAAGATAAAAAGCTTAAATTTCACAATTGTCATTATTGTTTACATGTCGAAATGGATATAAATACAATGTTTAATAATTTTTATGTCAAAATGTCAAGAAACGAAACAAGCCAGAACGTTCATTTTGTGACGCCTCTTGTGCAAGACATTTTGCAGTACGTTCATGAATGGGACAAACGGTTTCAAATACAGACACTAAATGTTGGGAGTTATTATTTAAAGTGTCTCGAGCAGACGAATTTGATTATAGTGTAGTCTTAGAAGTTGGATCATCTCTAGATTGATGTATTGGAACACCATCTTATTAAGGATATAATGGTAGCAACGAAGTTGTTCGTTCATTGATTCCACTTCCGACAGCACCAACAGGACAATGCGTTACAGAGGTTCTAGGACTGACAAAAAAGATGGAATAATGAAGGTTTAAATGAAGGACCGGCTTGTTTGACACTTGATAATCACATTATACCTATACGAGTGAAAAGAAGGTTCAAATCACTCGTCAGTGAAGCTATTAACCGACCAGACACTCGTCAGTATGTTGACGCAAGACGATCATCCGAGTCACCTGCTACTACACTTATAACTTGCCATCCTAACATTGTCGGAGATCAAGTTAGTGTAAATCTTGCACCTCTTATAAAATCACATGCTTCTTTCAAATCAGAGTTTGAATGGCCTCGCCATGGGGGCCAGATGACCATCCCGTACAAAGATTGAAGAGATAAAAGCTGAAGGAATACATTTAGTTGCTAAACATCCATGTTACTGGTCTTTGTCATTTGTCATGTGCGAAAAGATATTGATAAATTGCATTGACTCGAATGGAACTTGCCGTAAAAAAAGTCAACGAATAATGAAGAAACTTAGAGAAATGTGGTGTCCAAAAGGAACAAAACAAGAATTAACTTCATATCATCTTAAAAATATTCTTTTCTGGGAATGTGAAAGTCATCCATTTGATTCAGAATGGGATAATGACAAGCTTTCTGAAAGAATTTCTTCAATGTGTTACCGGATCATAGAACACATACGATGTGGCAACCTGCCTCTCTATTTTCATGAATGAGTCAATTTGTTGAAACATAGGGGCAAACACGATCTTCCCAAGGTTGAACAAAACATTTTGAGGTTTTGAATACTCCCGAACATTATCTAATTTAGAAAATGATGTAAATTTTTAATATAATTTATATTGACAGATTTAAAAAAATGCTACACTAGGTTATTCTGTTTTATTCTCATTTTCAAATAACCAATTTTTGTAAAATAAATGTATAAACATAAATTCAATCGATTTCTTAATTGTCTGAAAATACATAATTAAAATTATCATGATATGATATTTGTATGTCTGTTTTATCGAGCACTGCTTCGAGGTAAATATTTAAATTAAATCTTGATAATGTCTTGTTATGTATATGAAAAGTAAAAACATTAAACCATCATGGCACGACTTCTGTATAAATTACCTGACATCATATCTGTCAGATTCTCGTCAGAAACAAAATGTACAACAATGGTCCACACAATACTTTGATTATACAAGTACATGGTTTATTCGTTGTTAAACATGTCAAAGACATTTCGGTCATACCAAAAAAAGCCAAAAAACTATTGAATATCTTTCACTTTCACTTACAGTATTCATAAATCTGATGAAAAGTTACATTGTGAATCGCTTGTACAATGGAATCCAATCAGAAAAGTTTGGGTTGTTAATGGAAAGAACATCATCAATATATCTGAAAGTGAAATTAAATTACCTGGCTTGTTTGATCTTCTTGTTTTTGACAAGTGCACACAGTTCGTTCCAATAGGAATGTGTACAATTTGTTGAAAAAGTCTACCTTTAATTTCCACAAATATGTTGTCAATAGGAAACTCCAGCATACTGATCCCTTTTTGATCTATGTAGCATGTTTTACCTTTGTGTTCACTATTAACAAAATATGCCGTATTGTATCCCAAAGTAATAAATTTATAGCGTATGCTACCGTTTTATGTTGAAAAGCATTGTGGATTATTTTTATACGATTTTTAATTTCACATGGTGGTATGCAGGGTTGAAAAATCAAAAGTTTTGATAAAACCAGTTTCAGAAAAAGATCGAGATTAAAAATTATCTAGAAATTCTTAAGACTTTTTTTAGAATCAACATATGGTTAATACCACTACTCGAGTAAACAGTTTCACAGTTTTTCTGAAGACCCTCTTTCATTGCGGATAGACATTTGATCAATCAAATGGGCAGTTCTTCAGAATAATGAGTCTTTAATTAACAGTGACAACATAGATCTGTCATCAGCAACGTTTTTTCTCAAATAACTAAGACAAGATAGGGAAAAATAAAGAAGACAAGGATGCTAATTCCATTTTTCTACAAGCATCGTTGTTTTGCTCATAAAACAATTTTGAAATCCAAAATAAATCTTTCTTGAACTTTGTTTGCAATTCTAATAAGAACTCGAAGAATAACTTTAACTTTGACTCAAATTATAACTCGATCTCTCTAGCTCAAAATTGAACTCGAACTTGATTGCAATGGCTAACTGCATTCATGGAGATTCACGAACACTTATAGTTATGGATAAATTGTATCATGCAAAATGATTGTACATTTGCTTATATAGCTGTCACATGTAACAAACGTGTGGAGAATACTGTATATGCAATCTATTGGCTGCAACAATGGTAACATTAACATCGGAATAGTTAACAGCTACTAGTATATGGGACAAACATTAAGTTGTTACTGAAGGTTTGGGGACTTTGCACCTTATCATCAATTGAATCAGAATAATTAAGGTAGGGATATTTTCAATAATTGAAGGACCAACCCAAACCAAGCAACGTCAAGGTGTTTAGTTCTCCAAAGAAAAAATATTCCAAGGTATAAATAACATCACTAGCAATGTTTTGTTCCGAAATCGAGGACACCATCGAAATCGGTCGGTAGTTACCTGTGTCAATTTATCTATACTTTAAAATTAGAAACGGTTTCGAGATCTCTTAAAAGAAATATAACTTTTTAACATTTAATCAGTTATGTTGAGGCTGATTGATTACGCAATATAATGGAAGTTTATTTAAGTCCTTCCTAACATATAATTGTGTGTACAAATAATTTTAATAAAAGTACGTTCAATACAAAATGGAAAAGAAATTTCAATTTAATATATTAATCTAGTTTTTCTAAACAGCTAATGGTTATGTTGATTAATTAGTTGATATATGTCCAATTGGGAGATATGCAAACGCATTTACGTTTTCTATATAAGATAAGGAAATGTGGTATTATTATAATAGTCAATTATTCAACATAATCCGAAGCAGTTGAAGGTCACTATACGGCTTTTCTTATGCTAGTATAAGTATCATAAAGTGCTTCAATTTCATCTTTATTTGGTTTATTGCTTTTCTTTTTAAAGTGAAACCACAAAAACACTTAACTCCGAGGAATAATTCAAAACTAAAGTCCTTTATCAAATGGCAAAATCAAAAGCTCAAACACATCAAACGAATGGACAACAACTTCATACTCTTGACTTGGTACAGGCATTTTCCTATGTAGAAAATGGTGGATTGAACCTGGTTTTAAAGCTAGCTAAACCTCTCACTTGTAAGACAGTCGCTTAAAATTCCATTATATTGAAAACAATGTATGAACAAAACGAACAAAACGAACAGACGTAATAGGTAAACATGTCAAATATGTTAAGCGCATGTCCTTGGTGATTCCTCACGCAAGCTTATTTCATACTGGATATGATGCTTGCTTATGGTGCACGAACACTAAACATTGTGCTTTCTATTCTTGTTATATCATTAACTCATGTTCCTCGTTTGAACCTGCTTTATCTTTTTGTATTACCAGTATATTAAGTCAACACGTTAATTGTGTTCAACATTGAACATTGAACTGATTTTCCCCACAGTGAGTCCTCTATATTGGAAATCTAGTCTATCTATCCATAATATACATTGCAACCTCATATACCCTTGTATCATACTTATTTTTAAAAATGAAAATCCCCTTTCCTATTTACACTATCGGAAATTTCTCGAAAGTGATAACATATTATATATATCTATATGTAAGAAGGCAGAAAAAGGAATTGATTTTTCATAATTGCAAGTAACGTTTACCTGTAAACATGGATAATGCAATGTTAAATAGATTTTATGAAGACAATGTGAAAATGACAAAAGACGAAACAAGCCAGAACATTGAAATTGTTATTCCTCTCGTCAATGATATTTTGCAGTACGTTCACGAAAGAGACGGGCGGTTTAAAAAAACAACCATTGAATGTTGGTAGTTACTATTCCCGTCTAAAAGTGTCTCGAGCGGACGAGTTTGACTATAGCGTAGTATTAGATATAGGATCATCTCTCGTTTGGGGTACCGTCACACCGGCTTATTATGGATATAACGAAAACAAAGAAGTGGTTCGTAAATCGATCTCACTACCTTTAGCTCCAACTGGAAAATCCTTTACACAGATTACAGGACTGACACAAAAATGGGATAATGAACGTTTAAATGAAGGACCGGCTTGTTTGACAATTGGTGACCACCTTATACCTATAAAAGTAAAAAGGAGGTTTAAGACACTAGTTAGTGAAGCTGTGAATAGACCAAGAATACGCCAACATGTCGACGCGCAAAGATTATCCGAATCACCTGCCGCTACTTTGACAATTCGTCATCCCAAAATTGCAGGAGAAACAATAAGCGTTGATCTCGCACCTCTTATTGAGGGACATCTTCCATTCAAACCAGAGTTTGGCTGGCCTAGACAAGGAGCCAGATGGCCGTCCTGGATGAAGATTGAGGAAATCAAAGCCGAAGGAATACACGAAGTTGCTAAAGATCCATTTCACTGGTCACTGTCATTTGTCATGTGCGAAAACAAATTGGTGGATGGAATGGATTCGAATGGAACTTGCCGTAAAAAGAGTCAACGGATAATGAAAAAACTTCGAGAAATGTGGTGTCCGAAAGGAACAAAACAAGAAATAACTTCGTACCATCTTAAAAACATTTTATTTTGGGAAGGTGAAAATCACCCAAACGATAGTGAATGGACTAATGACCAGCTTTCTGTGAGAATAGCGTCAATGTGTTACCTGCTCATAGGATACATACAGCGTGGCAACCTGCCTTTGTATTTCCATACAGGGGTCAATTTATTGATGAATAAGGACAGAGACGTTCTTACCCAGGTTGAACAGAACATATTCAGGTTTTTGAATAATCCCGAGCAATATCTAATTTAGAATATGATGTAAATCGTTGATATATATTGACAGATTTTTAAAATGCAACACCAGATTTAATGTTTTATTCCCATTTTCAAGTAGGCAATGTTCTGTAAAATAAATAGATTAAGATAAGTTTTATTAATTTGCTAATTGTCTGAAAATATATAATTTTAATAATATAATATTTGTATTGTCTGCTTTATCAAGTCCTACTTCGGAGTGAATAATAAAATCAAATCTTGATAATTTCTTCTTTTTTGATAATATCAAAACTGTACAAAATATTAAACTATTGCACGACTTCTGTATAATTCACCTGAAAAAAAAACTGTGTCAGATTTACTTAAGAAAACAAATGCAGAAACTATTTTAACATTTTGAATATACATGATATATCCGTTATTAAATGTTTACAAGATACAATCAGTCATACAAACAAAAATAATTTTGATTAACTTTCACTTTCATTTACAGTTTTCCTAAATCTGATGAAAGGTCAAGGTACAAGGAACAATATGATAAAAGCAAAATCACACAAATACTGAACTCCGCGGAAAATTCAAAAATAAAAGTCCATAATCAAATAGCAAATCTAAAGCTCAAACACATCAATCTATTGGACAACATCCAGCATATTCCTGACTTGGTATAGGCATTTTCTTATGTGGAAAATGGTGGATTAAATTTGGTTTCAAAGCTAGGTAAACCTCTCACTTGAATGACAGTTGCATAAAATTCCATTATATGACAACGATGTGTGGACAAAACAAAGAGACATAATCGGTAAAAATGTCAAAAATCGATTTACAGCAGACAACATTGTGTTAATATCGTAATCAATATAAAAAAAATATATAAACAAACATTTGCCATGACACAATAACCACATGATAACACAAAGAATCAGTTGTACAATTCATCCCGTCACTTACAAATGCATAAAAACTTGATTAGCTATGGGCATTGCTAGTACAGAATCGAAAAGAATGTGAAATACTTTATTCTTAATTAATGAAACCACAAGATGCAATATGAGTTATAACAACAAACAAACTATTAGCTACTACTATTTATTTACGTATTATTGATTTTAGCGAGAGAAATGTATGTATTACTGAAAAAAAATTCACCAGGGTTTTCGATATCACAAACTAGTCAAACCTTTACTAAATTTTATCATTGGTACACGAACATCATTTGTAAATATAACTCAACATGCAGAAATCTTATACGTTCAGGTATCTCACATCCAATTGTTTATGGTAATATTCTATATAAAGCACAAAAATGTCAGTATTCACCAGCTAACAAAACCTTTAAACAGACTTATTAAGAAGGCATATAGTTACGATACTGTTGTCAGGTCATTAAAGATTGCATTCACTTATAGGGTCTTTGTAGCGGAATCAAACACATTTTTTCTAAAACCAGTTGTTGGCATGACACTAGTACTGGTTATGTTCTTCTCATATATTTTATGATAGTATAATACTAAACCCCTAACGGGAGGGATTGTGCTTAATATTCACATGATGAAGACATAATATATCAATCAGTTTATTTGAGGTCTGGAGCTGGCATGTCAGTAAATGCTAGTAGTCCTTTGTCAATTTATGTATTATTGTCATTTTGTTTAATTTCTTATTCTGACATCGGACTCGGACTTCTCTTAAACTAAGTTTTACTGTCCTTATTATTGTGTGTTTTTTCTACTTTTGCTATAGGTATAGGGGAAAGGGTTGAGATTTAAAAAAAAACATGCTGTTACCCGCTGCATTTTCGCGCCTTTCCCAAGTCAGGAGCCTCTGGCTTTTGTTAGTCTTGTATAATTTTTAGTTTTAGTTTCTTGTGTATAATTCGGAGTTTAGTATGACGTCCAGTATCACTTAACTAGAATACATATTTGTTAATTGAATTTGTAAGGATTAACCGTATTGACCCTAGTGCTTCATGTAATATCCCTATTTTTCTGATATCAAATTAAAATTGAGAATGGAGATGGGGAATGTGTAAAAGAAACAACAACCCGACCCCAGAGCAGACAACAGCCGAAGGCCAACAATGGGTCTTCAATGCAGCGAGAACTTCCGCACCCGGAGGTGTCCTTCGGCTTGTCCCTTCATAAATATGTATTCTGGTTCAGTGATTATGAACGAGATACTAAACTCCGAATAATTGTCTGGTAAATAATGTATTGTCATGAGTTTCAACGATGAGGCTGTATATTAAATTTTTGAAAGAGACATTTGGTCACAAGATAAGATTGCCAACGCACAAATAAAGGCATTGATAGAAACCCTATCTATCAGAAATACATCAGTTCAGAGGTAGTCCGTGTCCGATTTCATTTTTCATATTAAAATTAGATAACGTCAGAAATATTTTCAGTTCTTTGATAATCGGATTGCAGATTATTTTCTGTAACTAATATAGAGCCTTCTAATAGAAAGGCGTGTATTTTTTATATTTATCCAACTTTCAATATATCTTAACTAATTGAGACATATTATATATCAAATATGATAATTTATCTATTAAAAATGTTAAGTAATTTATTTTATTAGTTATCTTATATAGGTTATGACATATCTTATATAGTTAAAATATATCTTGGTTATTTGTTTTGTAATCAATTAGGCGATTGATTTATGTCTTGGCCTTTTATTGCCAACCATACGATGTCGGCCTTTCTCATTGAATAAGATCGAACGGTCGTATATAATTGTTAAAATTTCCTATATTTCTGGGAATGCAAATATCATCCATCAGAGTGGACTATTGACCAGTTTTCTGTTAGAGTTGATTCAATTCTTTATCTGATCATACAAAACATACAGCGAGGCAACCTTCTTACAGGGGGCAATTTGCTAGAGAATAATTGAAAATGTTCTAGACCGGGTTGAACAAACAATGTTAATCCGTTTTACAACCCTAGATCAGAACTTTATTTATTGTCTGTTTTGTCTAGCACTACTTGAGAATAAGTATTATAGACTTAAGACTTGAAAATACAATTCTCTTTAATACCAGAAACGGTACCAAATGGATGAAACTTCGAAAAATTGCATGCCGTTGCTGTTTTAAAAAGTCTCAGTTAGAACGATACTTCAACATGTTCAAATGAAATCCTCATAGATACCAGTATTGAAATTTTCGCAAGTCACGTTTAGCAGGGATATCTAACTGGATATTTCTACTAGAGACTGCAGGGTATCAGTGCTGAATTCGAATTTTCGAACTATGAATTAACCTGACATCAAATTTGTTCCATCTCCGTTCTTCTGTTCAGTCTGTTTGGTTTTCTTTTGCACCGAAAAACATTTATTAACTATACATGAGTCACTCAAATTCACATTTTAGAAAAATTCAAATGGAAAAGCCAGAACAAAAGATACACACAAAACAATACACTTATTCTGAAATTTGAAATATCTTTTTTCATATTATCTGTATATGATATGTGATAATATTTGTTTGAATTTCACAAACAGTTGACATTTAACTTTCAAGAACTGTTTTGTAAAATCACATAAACAGTTTCTTAATTTTCCTACCAAATGTTCTAAGTTGGCTAAATAATGAAACATTTCATCTTCTACATTTCGTATATCAGTCGGACATAGTTTGAATTATGCTTATGAAAAGCAGTAGTCAGATGGGGTTGCACCAGAATTCAAACACAAATAAATTGGACTATAAACTGTTGGCTTGGATTTACCTTGTACTCCTTGCCGTCAAATCCGATTGAAAATCATTTCACCGATACATTGAAAATACTAGAAAGTAAACAATGCTTGTCTGAGTATTAATGCCGGTATTTTTTCCTAAGTATAAAAAAGAGAAATGCAAATCATTCATCAGTGAGGCTATTAATCGGCCTCGAATACATCGATTTGCTGATATAAAAGGCTACACTGAGAATTATTTACCATCCAGAAAACAAGGTTGGACAGCAAGCATTGATTAAGCTCCATAAATTGAGGCACATTTCCTACCCAGACACGAGTTCGGTTAACCAAGATCAGGAGCCAAATGTCATTCTCAAACTGATATATGCTAAGCTCTGACTTCTTGTTCAGTATTGGCTATTGTTTTATTCATTTTTAAATTGATCCGCTCTTCAACATTTGTATTTTAATTTGGATATTTAAAAAAATATTTTGGCCCCGAGCACCATAGAAGAGACATTAATAGTTGAAATGCGGATGTGATGCATTGTAGATACTGCCGTTGGCCGTACGATGATATAACAGTTTTAAAAACAGTAATTAAACCATCTAAAATGTACTGTATTTAATTTGTGAAATGAATTAGAAAAATGTTCAAACAAAGATTATCAGGTCGAAACGGAAAAAAAACACTATCGACTCTGTGTAGGGTTTTTGGGGATTGAATCAACGGTGCTTGGTGTAATTTTCAGGCAAGACAAGCTTTGAATATCACATGTATAAACCATATATTTGACTAGCCATGATATTTTCAAGCTCATGAAGGTACCACGGTCAAAATGAGTCTCTGCATTTATATGAAGTTTTCGTTTATTTATATACATAAATTATGCCGTTAGTTTTCTCGTTTGAATTGTTTTAAAATGTTATTTCAGGGCCTTTTATAGCTGACTATGCGGTATGTGCTTTGTTCATTATTGACGGCCCTTCGGTTACCTATAGTTGTTAATTTTTGTGTCATTTTGTCTCTTGTGGATAGTTGTCTCATTGGCAATCTTAGATTTTCTAGATTCTTCAAAATAACAGAACTATTGTCATTTTTGTTATTATCGATTTTATTAAAATTTTCCATCTTATTCTTAAATTTTTTCACATGTATGTTTATATTTTATAGTTGTTATGTAACATTGTCTTTGTAGGGAAAAGGATTGTCAAGTCTTTGATTAATAAAAAATGTAAGCTTTAAGAATTAAAATAACTGAAGTTTGTATTTTCTAAATTCGGTTGTAACTGCAAAAATGTACTAGAACCTGTAATCAAAATAATACTAAATTTAAATGTTTTCTTTTTTTCGTAAGGAAAACAACATCAATTTTAACAAAGAAAATATAAAGATATATAACTAACATCAACAAGCTGTGCATCATTTATATGCTTCCTAATGTTTATTTACTTTCGTATTGTAAATACATTTTACATCCTGACAAAGTGATTAAATCAACACAGAGTTTGATGAAAATCAAACTGCATGATCAATAGTATGAAGGTATTCATGTAAAAGGTATGTAAGAAAACTTTAAACAACACACACTTTTTTTAAGTAGTTGGAAGACTGTCAAAGATTTAAAAAAAAAATGAAGCAAACAAGGAATGAAGATGGGATGAGACAATATAGGGATCATAACAGGCAGTATATCTTGCTCGATTTACATGTGCCGGTATTTGTTCATATTTTACAGTGAGACAAAATGTGATTTACTCCCAACACTTAGTTTCCATGCTGTAATCATATTCGAAAAAGTTATAAAGTTTAAATGTTAGGTTCTGTATTAATAAATCACTTGAATTGCAGAAAATGAGCTTATCTTAACCCTAATAAAAGTACAACAACCGCCAAAGTAATTGTCAGTGCAATGATCAAATGAACGTAATGAAAAAATGAAGTTATAATAATTGCATGGTATGTCGTCAATTCGGCTTCTCTGAAATTAACAAATATAGGTCACCTTAGAAGGCTTTCTGCAATGATCAAAATCCATAACCCTAAGTCAGCTATAAAAGGCCCCGAAATGACACCAAGTAATATGATAAATGAGGCTATGAGTTTTTCATTTAATTTCAAAGGAAAAGGAAAGCGAAAAAACCTGTCAATGCCCGTGTTGAAGGCCGTACTTTGACCTATAGTGGTTTACTTTTACACTCTGTGGCTTGGATGCCAGTCATATAACATCTTATTATATATATGATATCAAATTACATCAAATATCATCCTGGAACTAGAATTTGTCCATAAACATGTTGTATATAATCAGAACAACATTGGGGTCATCTTGACCCGACTTATTTCTCTCTCTATATATATATATATATATATTTGAAGAACACCTATTCCTATTTTTAATTTTGGATTTTGCTCTACACACTATTATGATAACATATCATGTAAAAATGCAGATAAAAAGCTCACAATTATCATTATCGTTTACCTGTCAAAATGGATATTAATAAAATGTTAAATAATTTTTATGAAGGCAACGTAAAAATGTCAAGAAACGAAACAAGACAGAACGTTAATGTTGTGATGCCTCTTGTGAATGACATTTTGCGGTACGTTCATGAAAAGGACAAACGGTTTCAAGTACAGCCATTAAATGTCGGGAGTTACTATTCCCACCTTAAAGTGTCTCGAGCTGACGAATTTGATTATAGTGTAGTCTTAGATGTTGGATCATCTCTGGATTGGGGTATTGGGACGCCATCTTATTATGGATATAATGGAAGCAACGAATTGGTTCTTTCATGGATTCCACTGCCATCACCACCCCCAGGAAAATGCCTTATAGAGGTTGGAGGACTGACACAAAGATGGAATAATGAAGGTTTAAATGAAGGACCGGCTTGTTTGACAATTGATGATCACATCATACCTATACGAGTTAAAAGAAGGTTTAAAGTACTCGTTAGTGAAGCTGTGAATCGACCACACATATATCAGTTTGTCGACGCAAGGCGATTATCCGAGTCACCTGCTACTACACTGATAATAAGCCATCCTAACATTGTAGGAGATACAATAAGTGTAGATCTTACACCTCTCATTAAATCACATGCTTCATTTCAACCAGAGTTTGGGTGGCCTAGATCAGGAGCCATATGGCCATCTTGTATAAAGATTCAAGAGATAATAGCTGAAGGAATCCACGGAGTTGCCAAAGATCCATTGTACTGGTCTTTGTCATTTGTCATGTGCGAAAAGAAATTGCTAGATGGCATTGACTCGAATGGAACTTGTCGTAAAAAAAGTCAACGGATAATGAAAAAAATACGTGAAAGTTGGTGTCCAAAAGGAACTAAACAAGTAATTACTTCGTACCATCTACAAAATATTCTTTTCTGGGAATGTGAAAGTCGCCCATCTGATGAAGAATGGACAAATGAACAGCTTTCTATAAGAATTGAGTCCATGTGTCACTTGCTCATACAAAATATTCAGCGTGGCAACCTGCCACTGTATTTCCATACAGGAGTCAATTTGCTGGAGAATAAGGACAGGGACGTACTTGACAAGGTTGTACAGAACATTTACCGGTTTTTGAATAATCCCGAACATTATCTAATTTAAATTATGTTTTCAATCTTTTAGATCATTTGAATCAGCAGAATGTGATGTTTGTATTGTCTGTTTCACCAAGGAATACTTCGGAGTGAACTTTAAAATTAAATCTTGATAATGTTTTCTTTTCTAGTAATATCATAACTGGACAAAACATTAAACTGTGGCGCGACAACTGTATAATTCACCTGGAATAATCGCTGAAAATTTTCTTTAGGAAACTGATGTAGACTAAAAATTCTAACATTTGTAATATACATGATATATCCGTTAGAAAACCTTCAGTCATACAATAAAATGATTATCTATTAACTTTCACTTTCATTAACAGTTTTCATAAATCTGATGAAAAGTAAAAGTAAACTGAACAGTATAAATCGGTCGTACTATTTATCAATTCTCTAACAAATCACATAAAGTTTAATTAACTGAAGGCATTGCAGAATCCAGAATAATATGAAACAGTTCATTTCAAATTAATTTGACCACAATCGGCAACATGAAATTATAACAACAAACACATAATTAAACAAACAACAAAAGAACAATACTGATGAAAATAATATCTCGATGTATACACTATTATAGCTATCAAATGTACCAGGATTATAATTTAATATGCCAGACGTGCGTTTCGTCTACATAAGACTCATCAATGACGCTCAGATCAAAATAGTTATAAAGCCAAAAAAGTACAAAGTTGAAGAGCATTGACAACCCAAAATTCCAAAAAGGTGGGCCAAAAATGGCTACGGTAAACTATTCCTGGGATAAGAAAATGATTAGTTTTTCGAAAAATTCAAAGTTTTGTCACAGGGAATTTATAAAAATGACCATATACATTTTTTTAATTGATATTCATGTCAACACCGAAGTGCTGAATACTGGGCTGGTGATACCCTCGGGGATGAAACATCCACCAGCAGTGTCATCGACCCAGTGGTGTAAAGTTATCAAAGGTACCAGGATTAAAATTAAATATGCCAGACGCGCGTTTCGTCTACACAAGACTCATCAGTGATGCTCAGATTAAAATACATGTAGTTATAAAGCCAAACAAGTAAAAAGTTGAAGAGCATTGAGGATCCAGTAGTTATCAAAGGTATCAGGATTATAAAATTAAAAAAAGTTGTGTCAAATTCTGAAAAGGTAATCTTTGCCTGGGATAAGAAAATCCTTCTTTTTTTCGAAAATTCAAAGTTTCGTAAATAGGAAGTTCATAAAAAAGACCATATACTTGATATTCATGTCAACATCGAAGTGCTGATTACTGGGCAGGTGGTGATACAATTAAGATTAGTACCCAAATCAAATCATAGAGGTATATTTTACAAGAAGCACTAATATTAAGGTTATCCCTTACCAAAACAAGTTACTATGAAGTTGTATGTCCAATTTGTTGATAGAGTCACTTTTTTAACAAGATGAGATTGTCAGCGTATAAAAAAGGTCTTGATAGAAATCCTATCTACCAGAGATACGCTAGCTTCGAGGTAGTCCATTGACACTGGATTCATTTATCCTTGTTGGTATCAATTTTTGTGGATTTAGAAAAACATTTTTGATGGATATTTTATTTTGTGGTTTTGCCAATCTCTGCATTAAAAGCCTAGAAAAAAATTTGTAATTCGTTGTTCACCTCAGTCCACGAAACACAACAAACTTTGCATCCAACGAATAAAAATGAATGCATAATCAGCGGGAAAGGGAACATCGTGGGTCTCAGCTTTAAAATACCTTTTCAGCAAAGAAAGATGCAAATCACTCGTAAGTGAGGCTGTTAACCGGCCACGTATACGTCAATTTGCTGATATTAAAGCTGATATATGTCTAAATTCCCGGCTGTTACACTGACAATTATAAACCACCAGGAACCAAAATGGCCTTCTTAAACTGAGTTTGCAAAGCTCCAACTCATTGTCCGACTATTGTTTAAATCATTTTTAGGTTGATCCGATCTTGAACATTTGTATTATAGTTTTAATATCAAAATATTTGGTCCTCGAGCATCACCGAAGAGACATTAGTTGTCAAAATGCGGATCTGGTGCGGTGCATCTGGCGTGAATAAGACATTTTTATCCTGGTATCTATGATGAGTTTATTTGTTATTACTCCCGTTTGACATACGATAATGTAACAGTTGTAAAAATAATCAAACCATCTAAAAAAGTACTGTATCTTACCTGTGAAATGACTTAGAAATTGTTTTACGAAAAGTTGTTCGGGTCCAAATGGAACAAATAAACTATGGACGCTGTCTAGCGCCCGAGGGGATTGTATTAACTATGTACGGTGTAGAGTTGTCATAGGAAAATGACGACACAAAGACAAGCTTTGAATATAACAAAATTTAACCATATATGTGACCAGCCATGCTTTGTTTTTTAAACTTATCGGGGTAACAGGGTCAAAATGAGTTTCTTGCATTTTATGAAGTATACAATGATTAAAAAACACTGATAAGTTATTGTTAGATTCTCTCAAATAACAGAACTATGGTCAATTTTGTGGGTTTCGATTTAAGTAATACTTTCCATTTTTTCTGCAATTTTTACATTTTCATCTAAAATAGTTCCTAAGTCATATTGTGGGTTTTTTTTAAGAGGAAGAGTTGTAAAGGTTTTTTGAATAAACAAAATGTAAGCTTTGATAAATAAATAACTGAAGATTGTATTTTCTAAATTCGGTTGCAATAGCAAACATTTACCAGAAACTGCGATCAAAATAAAACGGATTTCTAAATTTTTCATTTGTAAGGTAAACTACATTAATTGTAAAGAAAGGGATGTAAAGATATAAAATGAACACCAACGAGCTGTGTATCATTTAATATAGCAGGAATATGACAGTTGTTATCCATTTGTTTGATGTGTTTTTGATTTTTTTAATATGGCCATTTGATTAGGAACTTTCTGTTTTGAATTTTCCTCGGAGTTCGGTATTTTGGTGATTTTACTTTTTAATATGCTTTCTGATGTTCATTTACTTTCTAATTGTGAATACATTTTGTACTTGTATCCTGACAAAGTGATTTAATCAAAGATCCGATAATGCAGAGTAAGATGAAAAATCAAACAGTATATGGGTATTTGGTAAAAAGGATTGAAGAAAACTTTCAACACAAATATTTTGCTTACATAGATAATAAAAACCTGAATTAAACAAGGAACAAACATGGGATGAGACAATATTAGGATCCTTATGGGCAGGTATATCTTACTCAATATACAAGTACTTGGATATGGTCATATTTTCAGTGTAAAACAATGAGATTAACTACACGGAGTCCATGCTGCAATCTTATTCGAGTAGGAAAAAATTCCAAAAAAATGGGCTGTATTAATGACCAAATAAAGTAATATCAAATGCTTGGTCTTTTCAGCAATTGGCGTCCCTTTCTGATAGAATATGATACGAAAGTGGTAAGATTGCCAATGAGACAACGCTACACAACAGACCAAAATGACACAGAACTACAGGTCAACTAACGGCAATCAACGATGCGCAAAGCCCATACCACTTAGATATAAAAAAAAAAAAAAAATGATATCAAGTAATCAGATAAAGGAGACTAGGAGTTTTTCATTTAATGTAAATGGCAAAGGAATGCGAAAAAAAATGTCAATGCCCGTGTTGAAGACCGTACTTTGACCTATAATGGTTTACTTTTACACATTGTGACTTTAATGGCACTCATGCCACATCTTACTATATAAATGATATCAAATTAGTTCAAATATCATCCTGAAATTAGAATTGGTCCATAAACATGTAAAATATACATAATAAAAAAAACATTGGGTTCATTTTGACCCGACTTATCTCTATATATGAAGAACACCTAATTCTATTTTAAATTTTGGATTTTGCTCTACACACTGTGATAACATATTATGTAAGAACGATAATAAAAAGCTTTTATTTCACAATTTTCAAAATGGATATAAATACAATGTTAAATAATTTGTATGAAGACAATGTGAAAATTTCTAGAAACGAAACAAGCCAGAACGTTAATGTTGGGATGCCTCTTGTGAATGACATTTTGCGGTACGTTCACGAAAGGGACAAACGTTTTCAAATATAGCCATTAAATGTCGGGAGTTACTATTCCCACCTTAAAGTGTCTCGAGCAGACGAATTTGATTATAGTGTAGTCTTAGATGTAGGATCATCTCTGGATTGGGGTATCGCAACGCCATCTTATTATGGATATAATGGAAGCAACGAATTGGTTCTTTCATGGATTCCACTGCCTTCACCACCCCCAGGAAAATGCCTTATAGAGGTTGGAGGACTGACACAAAGATGGAATAATGAAGGTTTAAATGACGGACCAGCTTGTTTGACAATTGATGATCACATCATACCTATATCAGTGAAAAGATGGTTTAAAGCACTCGTCAGTGAAGCTATTAACCGACCACACATACGTCAGTATGTCGATGCAAAACGATTATCCGAGTCACCTGCTACTGCACTAATAATTTGCCATCCTTACATTGTAGGAGATCAAGTAAGTGTAGATCTTACACCGCTTATAAAATCACATGATTCATTCAAACCAGAGTTTGAGTGGCCTCGCCCGGGAGCAAGATGGCCATTCCGTGCAATGATTGAAGAGATAATAGCTGAAGGAATACATTTAGTTGCTAAACATCCATGTTACTGGTCTATGTCATTTGTCATGTGCGAAAAGCTATTGGTAGATTGCATTGACTCGAATGGAACTTGCCGTAAAAAGGGTCAAAGGATAATGAAGAAACTTAGAGAAATGTGGTGTCCAAAAGGAACAAAACAAGAATTAGCTTCATATCATCTTAAAAATATTCTTTTCTGGGAATGTGAAAATCATCCATATGATTCAGAATGGGATAATGACAAGCTTTCTGAAAGAATTGGGTCAATGTGTTACCGGATCATAGAACACATACGATGTGGCAACCTGCCTCTCTATTTTCATACAGGAGTCAATTTGTTGGAGAATAAGGACAGAGACATTCTTTGCCAGGTTGTACAGAACATTCAAATGTTTTTGAGTTCGCCGGAACAAAACTTACTATAAAACTTATCCTTAATCAAGTATCAAATTTCTATCATCGTTTAATATCTTAAATGTCTATTTTATCTATCACTACTTTAGAATAAATATTAGATTTAAAAAAGTGCATTTTGTTTTATAACATAAACGGCATACAATAAATGAAACAAAAACTTACTTCAGCGTTTAACCATTGCATTTCGGAGTACCATTGCAGTGCAGAGTCCTTCATATTAACTTCAAAATATGAACGCACAAGTACATCATACCCAAAGCGCTATTTTCTATACTCTGTATCTACCTATCTGTCTATCTTTTCCATTTTCAGTATGGTTTCACCAGGTTTAGATTTTCATAACTATCTGCATTAAGAACCCGAAATGTCTATATATAAGTCCAATCGTTTGCTTTGAAGACACGATGATTTTTATCTTCGATTTGTATATACATGTATATATAAAAGTGCATAGTGTGATAAAGAAAATACACTTAATTCTTCTAACAAAATGTAATGGAGAACAATTTGATGAAGCATTATGTTAATTATAAAATTCAGAGACTGGTTAAGATGCATACTAGGTGAATAGACAGGTGTCGAAAAGAGTTGTCAAAATTCGACTGAGATAATCTTTCCTGGGGTAGAACTTCATAAGTAATACGAAAATGTGAGAAAAACGAAAAAACATATCTGCTAAAAACTGGGATACAAAAGTTTACACTATGTTGTAATCTTCATCACTATAAAAACAACAAGGGAAAACAAAATTAGGAGATGACTGTATTGCATTGTAAGCTTGGGAAACGGATATTTGCGACAGTAAAATCAAGTTTTACGACGGTTAAGCTTAAAATATAGTAAATGTATATATATTCCAATGCAGCATACTGAAATAAATTCCGTTCAATATATATTTTGGCTTAAAGTGTCATGAATGAAACCATTGCATTTTTAAACATCTAAACATTGTGACGTACATATGAGAAATTGTCAATGATAAAGCTTTGAAAAGTCAAAAGAGAATATTTTCACGCAAAAATTTCACTGGCTAATACATGTATCTCGAAAACATGCACATTGACCTATATATTTGTTTTTCTCTTTTGATTCCTTTATTAATCCTCTATCAATATAAACTAGTGTTTTGAAAAGTTAATTATTTTGAAACTGAGAAACGAACTTCCATAAGATATTTTGAAGATTCATTTTAAGTATAGGAATAATAAACCTTGATATGACCCGCCTATAGCTATGATATCAAAGGACATAAAGTTTTCTGTTCTCTGCATGTATCCTTTCATTCGTTACTCTATCCTGTGTATCACATACATACATATATTTCATGTATATAAAACACCAGATCCTTAATTACACGTACAGATATGAAATTCCCCTTTTAAATTTTTATCTTTGGAAATGTCATGAAAGTGATAACGGCAGATAAGAAAAAAACATTATTTCACAATTCCAGTTAACGTTTACCTATAAACATGGATAATACAATGTTAAATAAATTGTATAAAGACAATGTTAAAATGACAAGAAACGAAAGAAAACAGAATGTTGAATTTGTGATTTCTATCGTCAATCAAATTTTCCAGAACATCCACGAAAAAGACAGGCGGTTTAAAACACAAATGCTGCATTTTGGTAGTTACTATTCTCGTCTAAAAGTGTCCCGAACAGACGAGTTTGACTATAGTGGTGTGTTATATGTAGACTTTCGGAAAACCAGCTTGTTATGAATATAATGAAAACAAAAAAGTGGTTAGTACGTCGATTTCTCTCCCGTCACCTGCTGCAGGAAAATCTTTTACACAGATGCCAGAGCTCATACAAAAGTGGAACAATGAACGTTTAAACGACAGCTTGTTTGACAATTGGTGACCACATTGTACCTATAAAAGTTATAAGAAGATTTAAAGCACTCGTCAGTGAAGCTGTAAACCGACCGCAAATACGACAATATGTCGAAGTGGAAAACTATCCGAATCACCTGCCGTTACTTTAACGATAAAACATACCACAATTACAACAGCAGTAATCAGTGTAGATCTCTCACCTCTAATTGAAGCACACCTTCAATTCAAACCAGAATTTGGTTGACCGAGATTCGGAGTTAACTGGCCATCGTGGACTAAAACGAACGAAATTGAAAGAGAAGGAATTCATCAAGTTGCTAAAGATCCATTGTATTGGTCAATGTCGTTCGTAACATGTGAAAAGAAGTTGCTAGATGGCATTGACTAATATGGTACTTGTCGTAAAAAAGTCAACGAATAATGAAGAAACTTAGAGAAATATGGTGTCCGAAAGGAACAAAACAGGAACTTACTTCGTATCATCTTAAAAATATTCTTTTCTGGGAATGTGAAAATCATCCATATGATTCAGAGTGGACTAATGACAAGCTTTCTGTAAGAGTTGAGTCAATGTGTTATCTGACCATACAACACATACAGCGAGGTAAACTGCCCTTATACTTCCAGGGGTAAATTTGCTGGAGAATAAGGACAAAAATGTTCTATAAAGGCAGGTTGAACAGAACATTTTGAAATTTTTGAAAGACCTAGGACATAATATTATTTTGAATCATTATTTCCAATAATTAAAAGTATTTGTTATTTACATTATATAAAATGGTACTTTGCCGTATCGTTATACGAAATTAACTGTTGAAAGTGACCTGTGTAGTGAACAGTTAAGACACAAAAAAAATGAAAAACCCAAACAATCCATATTGCTTATAAACTGGGGTTGTAATTTAAAACGATAGAATTGATTAAAAATTTGCCAGATAATGTTTATATCTTTAAAAAAACAAATACAAAAGAAAGGGTCAAGGAGCTTTTTCTAAACTTTAGGTTATGCAAAATTGTCACAATTGGTACAGACAATAAATAATTAAAAAAAAACATTATTATATGGTTTCAGAAAACAAAATGAAAACAGTTAGAACTCGTTTCTTGCTTCTAAATATATAAATTTATTACACATACCTTTATATAAGTTTCAATACGGGAGCTCATCCCCAGTTTTGGCTGAGGTTCGTGCTGGTTGGGCTTTAGTTTTATGTGTTTTGTTTTATGTGCCTTTTTGTAATGTTTTTTTTGTCAGTTTGTGTTCGATTTATAAGTTTTTATTTTCGTAGAATATCTTTCGCCTCTCTCTCTTATCTGTAGTGGAAAATAAGAACAATTGGACATCATTTGTATAAACTACTGTTTTTGCAACATCGTGTTGATAAGAATAAGAACACTTTTAATAAGTGAAACCAAGTAAAAATATTAAAGGATATTTAAGATAAAATTAAAACACAAAACTTGAAATAGGGGGTCTTTATCCAAAGCGTTTGTGTGCGAAACTTATCTCTTTCCTTATCTGCATGATGTAATTTATTTTTTATCATTGATTTTAAAATACAGCGAGTTCGGTATTTGTAATATCTTACTATTAACTTTCACTTCCGCTATGTTATTTGACGACAGGAGAGCGTGAAAGTGAAAATATTCAACTCCTTCATATGTTTTCTACTTGTGGCCATTGTTAAACCAATTACGTTGACCGTTTCCTTTTCCCCTTCTTGTAGCATCCACTTATCTAAGAATGGTATTACAATACGTTACTTTTCCTAAATTGAATATAATCATGTTTTGATATAATCTTGACAATGCCAGCACTTCATTGGTTTGAACTCAAGGACATTTTTCACATGAGGATATAATAGTAAAACCACCCATATTGATTTTCATATTTAGCTACTTCTACATTTTGTTTCGACAAGGGAAATGCAAAACATGACTTCAATCATATTGTGCACAATATATAACCTAAAATGATATATGAATTGTAATCCTAATCTTTCCACGGATTCACATCAAACGAAAAAATGAAGATATGCACAATATGAACGGTGACAGCCTTTTGATTAGAAATTTAAGGTTTGTCTATATCTTATTAAATTCAAATCGTAGACTAGAGAATCTTCTATGTGTATGTATATGGGCAAAGTATATAGTTTGGTATAGCAAACACATATTATCATTCAGACAAACAAAAATGGGAACACAAAACTTTTAGTCCCGATATTTCATCAACTTTAGGTACTGCTTTTTGAAGGAAATGCAGATAAATGAATAAGTGGAGAACTTGCACGTAAATATCATTTTCGGAATGTGTCAAAGAGGCAACAACCAGCTCAAAGAGCAGAAAACAGCAGAAGACCACCAATGGGTCTTCAGCACAGCAAGAAAATCCCGCACCGGGAGGTAGGATTCAGTCGATCATGTTCAAGACCGTTCGTTACCTGTCTAGGTGTATATTCAATTATACACCTAAAATGATACTTGTGTTATTTCATCTTTCATTCAACTGCTTTAAGACTGGTCAGATTATTAGAAGTCATCAGTAAAGTCAATTCTGATTTATCCTTTTTCGAAAATCAAATATACAAAAATAAGCTGATTAAAATTTATGTGTTTATTCGTGTTATCTAATACACATGACTGTTTTGGCTTATTCACGTGTACATTCACATGTATGCTTTTGTTTATTTAGAAAACATTCACCATTAGTCGTGATTGGACCTTCAAAATTTGACAATTTTTTAGTTCAAAATTGAAACTTATTTAACATGAATTTCCAAAGCGGGAATAGTTTTCTTAGTTTATCAAACTACTGTTTATTCGAAGCTCAGTTTTCGGTGCAGCTTATCCATCGCCCAACCCAATAACTATTTGTAAGGAGAATGAATATAAGTTTCATTTATTTGTATACTGAATATTTTTGTTTTGTTTCTGTAGATATTTCAGCATAGCAACGGACAGTAGATATGTTATATATAACTGAGACTATCTATATATGTTTGTTTAATCAATTTTGGAAATTTAGCTGCCCTGGCGAGCTGATCCCGTAATGATATGGGGTTTTCGTTTAATGTATACTAGCATGAGTGTAGTGGAGAATGTAAACAACAATGTTAAAGCCTTCCATGAGTTAACCTATACAGTACAGAACGCTATAAAAGACAAACTGTGAATCAATTCAAAAGAAAAACAAAGCAATGCTCTTCAAATTAATTTGGCTTTTCTACTGTTTTGATTTTAACGCTTCTGATGAGTCTTTTGTAGACAAAACGCCCGTATGGCGTACACAATGTTTGTTTTGGCATCTTTTATGATTTTATTCACGAAAAACCCAAATGGTATTGGCAACCAACGAAAACCATCGGATAGCATAATCCTTGCTTCGGACGGTAAAAAAAAATGTTACAGATTTTGTTGCCTGCAAAATTTTGATTGCCACATGAAAAAGGGTAAGTTCGGAAGGGTGCACTATACTCTTAAGTCGGGTTAGTGTAAGGGTTAGGATTAGCCTTGATTTAAAATGATACATTTATCTGACCATTTTTTAATAATCGGGATGGGTTTTATTCCAAATAAATAAATGAAATGTTCTCTAAGTTGATATATCTTTAAGAATTTCTCATAGTTGGTTTCAGGGATGGGCATGATTACTGACAAATGTAATCGATTAATAATCGATTACATGAAGGATTTTTGTGCAATCGATTAATAATCGATTACACTTATTTTTGTATGTAATTGATTACAATCGATTACTTTATCAAAAGTAATTACATTACTTTTCGATTACTGTCGATTACATACTATAAAATGATGAAGAAAGTTTAAACACAACTATGCTGCTTAACTTATTTAGAGTATAAATTTAGAACATTTTTAAAGCATGGTTTCAAAATGTTATTTTGTCAGTTGTTTTCTAGATGGATGCTCTTCTCTCACAGTATGTTTAAACTATTTAAAGTTCTTAAGTCAGTGATGATAAACATGCATATGCTTGGAATGACATAGACCATTGCATCAATTGCTTCTTTATATTACAGGTCATTTTCATAATAGTTTGCACATTTTTGCTGTCATACTGACTTAAGTTTGATTTTAATTTATTTTTATTAGACATATTTGAATAAAATTCTTTGCAATGTGAGAGGTTTCCTCTGAAAACAATATATATATAAAAAAAAATAAAAAATTAGTTGATCTAATTTTAAAAGAAGGAAATTTATAATTTATAGTAACATGAATGAATTCATCCTCTTGTTTGGATAATCCCCATAATTACACCTTATAAAACTGTCAATGGAGAACAATTTATAACCTTATAATGTAATAAATCTCTCACTTATGATTAATTAGAAATATTGAAATCAAAACATAGTCTGTGTCTCATTGATTAGAAGTCTTTGATCATCTGATTAGTAAAATCAATGAACAATACACATTTTAGTGTCTTATTGAAAGTAAAGCTTTAAAGTTAATAGTTATCAAAGGTACCAGGATTATAATTTAGTACGCCAGACGCGCGTTTCGTCTACATAAGACTCATCAGTGACGTTCATATCAAAATATTTATAAAGCCAAACAATAAAAAAGTTGAAGAGCATTGAGGATCCAAAATTCCAAAACGTTGTGCCAAATACGGCTAAGGTAATCTATGCCTGGGATAAGAAAATCCTTAGTTTTTCGAAAAATTCAAAGTTTGGTAGACAGGTAATTTATAAAAATGACCACATTATTGATTTTCATGTCAACACCGAAATGTTGACTACTGGGCTGGTTATACCCTTGGGGACGAAACGTCCACCAGCAGTGGCATCGACCTAGTGGTGTAAATAGTTATCAAAGGTACCAGGATTATTATTTAGTACGCCAGACGCGCGTTTGGTCTACATAAGACTCATCAGTGACGCTCATATCAAAATATTTATAAAGCCAAACAATAAAAAAGTTGAAGAGCATTGAGGATCCAAAATTCCAAAACGTTGTGCCAAATACGGCTACGGTCATCTATGCCTGGGATAAGAAAATCCTTAGTTTTTCGAAAAATTCAAAGTTTGGTAGACAGGTAATTTATAAAAATGACCACATTATTGATATTCATGTCAACACCGAAATGTTGACTACTGGGCTGGTGATACCCTCGGGGACGAAAGAATTTTATTACAATAACGCATACTACTTCAATGTAGTATATAACGTAACTTGTTACAAAATGATAGAAATTATTATAAATTAAGGAATGTATCTCCCTCATGCAAAGCTCTGATTCCTTTCATGGATTTGGCTATACTTTTTGGACCTTATGGATTATAGCTCTTCATCTTTTATATAAGCTTTGGATTTCAAATATTTTGGCCACGAGCATCACTGAAGAGACATGTATTGTCGAAATGCGCATTTGGTGCAAGAAAATTGGTACCGTTAATTTTATTACAAAATGTAGGACTACATGTATTTTCATATTCTGAATCTATTTTCTTATTTTCAACACTTTTGGGTATTATATAAAAGGTCTAGAAGTATTGACAAACATTTAAAGTCCCTTATTTCAAAAGCTGGAAATATAGTAAATTTTGTACGGAGATCTGATTGATCTTAATGTAAATTTAAATAAGGTATATGATAAACTCTCAAGTAAAATTAATACACTATATTTTATCAGTACTATAAACTGATGAATACATGCAGTTGTCTATTTTCATTTAAATTATAGGTTTTATTTTATTAAACTATTTAACTAAAGTTATCGAAATGTAATCGAAAGTAATCGATGATTACATCATAATTTTTGCTGTAATCGATTAAATAACGATTACATGTAATCGAAAAAACGGTCGATTACAGATTACTGTCGAATACTTGAAAAAATGTAATTAATTACAATCGATTACGATTACAGATTACGATTATCCCATCCCTGGTTGGTTTTAGATTTTATCCGTTCATCAATTTCCAAAAACGAAAGTAAGAAGATTAAAATCGGAAACTGAACCATTGCCAAATAGAAAAAAAAACCAATAAAAAACACTTTACTGCACAAAAAGTTATTGATAAACACAAAAGAGCACAACTAGATGATCGGAGCTAATTTTATGCCAATACTTCCCATTTTCCTAATCTGGTTACTCCTCTTAAAATCAATTGATAAATCACAAATGTAATTGATGCATGAAACAGCGGCGGATTTGTAGTTGTATATATATTCTTGCAATCAATAATATTTTGCCAAACTTTATTATAAGAATTAAAATTAAAATATGATTAAAACACAAGCGTTCTAATTGTGAAAGCACATAAAAAATACCCTCTCAAGTCCTATCATATTGAATTTAAACTTTTGTTTCATCCATTTGGACAATAAAATTAACGGTACCAATTTTCTTGCACCAGATGCGAATTTCGACAATACATGTCTCTTCAGTGATGCTCGTGGCCAAAATATTTGAAATCCAAAGCTTATATAAAAGATAAAGAGCTATAATCCAAAAGATCCAAAAAGTATAGCCAAATCCGTGAAAGGAATCAGAGCTTTGCATGAGGGAGATACATTCCTTAATTTATAATAATTTCGAATATTTCGTAACAGCAAATTTTAATAACACAAAAAATCCGTATTTTCATGCCAGTACCGAAGTACTGGCTACTGGGGTGGTGATACCCTCGGGGACTAATAGTCCTCCCTAAAACACTATCGTCAGCCCTATATTGACTGATATCCCGAATCTGTACAAGAGCTTGTTCAGTACCATTGGATCATTTTGAAAACCCCTTGTGTTATCAATCTAAATCTAGGGATATTAGATAACTGTAGCCTAAGTATTGCCTTTGTTAAATCACATCTATTTTTAGAAATGAAAGTCCCCTTTTTTATTTTATATATTCATTTCTCGATAATTAACAGCCCTCCCTAAAAAAAGTAACCTCAGCCCTACATTGACTACAATTCTGAATCTATAAGGGAGGTTGCTTTATATTCAAGTACCATTGGGTTATTTTGAAAACCCTTTTGTTATCAATTCAAATCTATTGATATTAAATTACAGTAGCCTAAGTATTGCCTTTGTTATATTACATCTATTTTTAGAAATGAAAGTCCCCTTTTCTATTTTATATATTCATTTCTCGAAAATGATATTGATACATTTTGAAAAATGACAAAGTATTAATTTCATTATTCCAATAAGGTTTAAATGTAAATATGGATAATACAATGTTGGAGACATTTTATAAAAACAATGTTAAATTGACAAAAGATGAAACAAAGGAGATTCTTGATTTTGTCAAACCTATCATAGATTATATTGTTCAGTACGTCCATGAGAAGGACAAGCGGTTTAAACTTCACCAACTGAATGTCGTGAGTTACTATTCCCGTCTTAAAGTGTCTCGAGCAGACGAGTTTGATTATAGCATTGTGTTGGACTCAGAACCATATTGGGGTTGGACAACCGTGACACCGGCTTATTATAAATTCGATGGGAATAAGGAGGTGGTTCAATCATTAAGTCCACTACCGCCAGCACCCGTTGGGGAATACGTTACTAACTTTTCAGCGACTATACCCGAGTGGAATAAAAAACGTTTAAATGAGGGACCTGCTTGCTTGACAATTGGTTATCACATAATACCACTGAAAGTTAAAAAAAGATTTAAAGCACTAGTCAGTGAAACTGTTAAGCAACCATGTATACGTCAATATGTTGATGCAAAACGATTATCTGAGTCACCTGCCGTGACATTGACGATAGCTGATCCCAATGTTGCAGCAGAACCAATAAGTGTAGACCTCGCACCTCTTATTGAAGCACACCTTCCATTCAGACCAGAGTTTAATTGGCATAGACCAGGGGTCGGATGGCCATCTAGTACACAGATTAAAGATTTAAAAGATGAAGGTATACACTTGGTTGCTAAAGATCCTGAATATTGGTCTTTATCATTCGTCACATGTGAAAAAAATTGTTAGAAAGCACGGAAACAACGGGAACATGCCGAAATAAAAGTCATCGAATAATGAAGAAACTGCGTGAAATTTGGTGTCCAAAAGGAACAAAACAGGTTCTCACCTCGTACCATATCAAAAACATTTATTTCTGGGAATGTGAATATCAGCCGGATGAATCGGATTGGACTAAAGAACAACTAGCTGTCAGAGTTGAGTCTATGTGTGAATTGCTTATTAAATTCATAGGGAATTGGAACCTTCCTGTATACTTCCACACAGGGATCAATTTGTTAAAGAATAAGGACAAACAAGTGTTTGGCAATGTTCAACAGGATATTCGTATTTTTTTGGAAAACCCGGAAGACTTTCTTAGGGACTACATAGAAGAAGAAGAAGAAGAAACAGAAGAAGAAGAAGAAGAAGAAGAAGAAGAAGAAGAAGAAGAAGAAGAAGAAGAAGAAGAAGAAGAAGAAGAAGAAGAAGAAAGAAGAAGAAGAAGAAGAAGATTTTTACTGAGTACATAATTCGAGATATAGATCTAGTTGTTTACAGACCTGCTTAAAATTTTAAATTGTCTTAAGTTCTCAGCACAAAGTAGCGCTTAAACAGATGTTCAATGTTAACAATACTTTAGGCGAATCAAATATTAATAATATATGACCTTCTATAAAGTTATATAAAACCGAGTCCTCTGAGTTTTATTGTTACTCCTTCATTGTAATTAAACCTGACAGGTGACCATATGATCATCATAAAACTTATCCAGAAGAGTGTTCAACTTGCGCATCATTTACTTCTAAGAGTAAAGGAAGTTTGACAAATAGATTTGCAGCTCAGTTTCGATTTAATTGAATAGAAATATGTGGAAGTTTCCAGTCTATATTTAGATATGAAAAAATACAGGTATTTGTAACGGTAGTAACATATTTAATTTTTTCCGGAAAATCAACTAAATATGTTTCATTCTTTTGCAATTTAAATTTATATGACCTAGTATTAAATGTGGATCCTATTTGATTGAAGGCAGTTCTAGTGTTAAAATTCAAACTCCGGTTAGTTGATTATATATTTGATTTGAGTTCACCACGAGATAATAAAGCAAAGAGTTTTATTGATTAAATTGTTAGATATGCATAATTGAGCAAGTTTCGAGCTAAATTTAAATGATAGTATGAGCTCCAGCGAAAGTTCTAGTTACAGTTACATTGTGAGTTTCAATATGAATTTGGGTTACAATTCTAGTAAAGCCTTAAAAGATAACTTCAAAATAATACTACCTTCAGTATCAAAAAGACGTTCATAGCAGAAACAAGTGCTGGCAACAGATGTTCAATGTCAATCTATCTTTTCACACATTAATATAAGTATAGATATTGCCAGTGTTTGTGTTGTTCAGTGGTTTTTTTTATTATTAAAGTGCCTCTTTAACTGTTGATTGTCTGCTGGTTTTGTTTTGTCATGATGTTTTTCTAGTCTTTTTTATGTAGCAATTGACTCTTTGCTCTCTTATCTCCTTATTATAATTTATAATTAAACATTTTACTCTCATGCCTTTCTTAATCTCTTCATTGATAAAATTAGTAATCATACGGGTTTCCTAGCCACAACACCACGTTCAATCAACACTTTTTTTGCAGGAAAATGGCAGTTGTTATCTGATAGTTATTTTATGTGTGTGTTGCATTGTCGTTTTTGTTTGTTTGTTGCATTTCAATGTTTTTGTTGTTTCGTTGGTTTCTACCCGGATTTGTTTTTTCTGGATCGATTGATGACTTTTAAACAGCGGTATACTACTGTTACCTTTATTTTAACTCTTAAAGCAAAATCAGATTTTAATATTCCTTGCATGACCATTTTCGTCATACAAAAATAGCTCCTCTTTCATTCTAGCTTTTATTTATTAAATTATTTGTCAAAACAAATTTCTAAAAACACAAAATTTAAAGTTTTGATTTATATTACATTCGAGATGTTAGGTACTGCGTTTTATTTACTTGAGTTTAGATAAACACTAACTAGATGGTCAATGCTCCGAATCTAGTATACTATAATTGATATCTTTTGTTTTCAATTTGTATCGACCTTTTTTTTAAAGAAATTATTGAATTCATACTAGCCAGTTAGTCGCAACATCCTCATGGAAAAGACAGACATATGTTTTAAAGCCTTCTGAACCTTTTATGATTTACTCTTGTGTAATAGTTTTCTTATATTTGATACGTTTCCCTCAGTTTTAGTTTGTAACCCAGATTTGTTTTTTCTCTATCAATTTGTGAATTTCGAACAGGGGTATACTACTGTTGACTTTATTTATTCAAATATCAAGAACATAATCACCTAGATCTGTGGTGTTCATTTTCCACTTTTTGATGGTTTTATTTTGTAGTATTTCGCCTGAATGTAGCTAACAGGTTTCCTCAAAATCTTTTGAATGTTTTCTTTAACTTGATTAAGCACGTCAATTTTCTTTGTTGAGAATAAATTCACTGGAGGATGAAAATATTGAGGTAAATTGTTTTTACGTATGCATTCACATAGGTTTTCAGACATTGAAATTTTCCTTGTAGCCACATGATCTTCTGACCATACAGAATCATGAAGATATTCCTCACACTACCAGAAAAGGATATTTAATAAATGGTAAGATGTCAATTCTTGTTTCATGCTTTTTGGACACCACTCTTCCTTCAGCTTTTTCACAATTTTTTCAGACATCTTCCTACAAGTTGGATTATCGTCATTATTATCAATACCTTCTAGTAATTTCTTTTCACAACTTGCAAATGAATATGTCCAATAAAATTTATGCTTTGCAATATTATTAAATCCCATTTCTTTAATTTCATCAACTTTTTTCTTTAGTGGCCATTGACTTTCAGGTCTTGGCCATCCGAGAAATTCAACGAAAGTACTACGTGACTCTATTAAAGGAGTTAAATCAACACTGACGTCACCTTTTGCAGGTTTGGTCAGAATTATTGTGAGCGTTGTTGCTGGTGAATCCGTCAATCTGTTGGCATCAACATTTTCTATATCAAGTTTATTTACGGCTTCAGTTACAAGCGCTTTGAATCTTTTTTTAACCATTATTGGTATAATGTCGTCATCAAAAGTAAGACACGCTTTGTCGTCATTGATACCATCTCTGTTCCATTTTTGAATGATATTATCCGAAAGAGATATTAATCCTTGCCCGATTGGTGGGTTTGCTTCTGCTACCGATTTTCTGACTAGCTGATCTTGTTCATTGATTTCATAAATATAGCTGGAATCATCATTGCACCAGTCAAGAGGCGGTACATCCAATACTACGCTATAATCAAATTCATCTGCTTTCGATACTTTAAGATGTGTGTAATAAGATCCTACACGTAGCGGTTTCCTTTTAAATCGTCTGTCCTTTTTATGTACATGATCTAGAATTTTTCTTACGATACGCATCACCTCCTTTATGTTTCGTGCAGTCTCGACTTTATTCATTTGGACATGGTCACCATAAAACTTATTCAGAAGTGTGTAATCCATTTTGAATTAAAATTGCGCAATGATTGACTGTCGGTTTTGTAGTTCATTTAAGCCATTTAGTGGAAGTTTTTGGTCTATATTTAGATGTTTAAATACAGGCACTTTTTTACCTCTTGCCTATTTTCGGAAAATCAACTGAATGTTTTTTGCAAGTTGGATTAATGTTGACTTCTTTGAGCTTATTGTTCGTTTTAATAAAGGGGGGAGATGACGGGGTTTCCTTTGTTGTTATTATCATATAACACATGATCGGTTTCGTTTATTGAAATGCATATTTTTCTTTTAAAGATGAAAAACGAACACAGAAAAGAACCTTCATAGTTGCTAGGCATATTATGTGATACTCCAGATACTAATTTTGTCTACATTAGACTTATTAGTGGCCCTCAAATCATACAGTTACAAAGCCAAATCAAAATGTGAACCTAAAGAGCTTTAAAAATCAGAAGGGAAATGAAAGGGAACCAAATACGTGCAAGGCCTGTTGCTAGAAAAACCTTAGCACATCGATTAATTAAACATTTTATAAACTGTAAATTAAAAAATAAATACATGTATACAAATGACAATTCAAATCCACATAAAAGTGCTTACTATGGGACTGTTGATATTTTACTGGACGAAACTTCTATCAACAGCAATCTGATCAAAATACTTGTCTACAACAGTTTATTGGAAGATACCAAGACCTTGTTGATAAATATTCAGTGTCATTTTCAGACATGATACACTATGGTCTTGAAGTATAGATTCCAGGTACTGATGTCGTTTAGCATCAAAATAACGTGTTATAGTTTTCGTTTATTTGTCTTTGTAAATTATTACTTTTACTATTTAAACTATTTTTGGAAGTGACGTGGCTCGATACTTGTAGAACCCATCATTATGTTATTGTGCTGTGGTAAATTTTAGTATTCTTGTCTTTAGATTTTGCTAATAGTAAGCCTTTTTTGGTTTTCCTTGTTGACAAATTTGTTTGTTTTTAAAGTAGAGTGTGATTTCAACACAATCTTGACTGCTGTACCCCTATTTTGACATGTTTACTTGTAACGTCTGTTTGCTTTATTCACACATCGTTGTCAATATAACGGAATAGTATGCGAATATCATACAAGTGAGAGGTTCAGTTAGCTATAAAACCAGGTGTTAATTTCAGGTTTCTCCTACAGTTTAGTTTATATTTTTTAGTACATATTTCGAAATATAGGGTGAATAATTGAGCTTATCATGCGCAAACATTAGAGTTCGAGTTACAGCGGGAGTTTTAGTTTTGATCCGAGCTATAATTTCAAAGTTCAATCCTGGTATCTTTCATGAATTTTTTCACAACCACTGGGTAGATTCCACTGCTGGTGGAGTTTTATTCCCAGAGTATATCACCAGCTTAGTAGCCATCTTAGTAGTCGAGCGTCACTAATGAGTCTAGCGCAAATATAAATTTTTATTCCTGGTATCTATCATGAGTATATTTAAAACAGATGTTCCAGTGTAAATAATTGCTAACTAAGCAATCATCTTTTTAGTCTAATTAAATATTGTTTATTTGAAACCTTAAATTGTTATACAAAACCGATTACTGCGTGTAAAATTTGTATTCAAACATGAGAGGCGGAATATACCAACAGCATAGTCTCATAAGTCTGAAACAAACTTGTAACCCCGCCGCAATTTTGCGCCTGTCCCAAGTCAGGAACCTCTGGCCTTTGTTAGTCTTGTATGATTTTTAATTTTAGTTTCTTGTGTATAATTCGAACTTTAGTATGACGTCCATTATTACTGTACTAGTATACATATTTTAGGGGCCAACTGAAGGACACCTACAGGTGCGGGAATTCTCGCTACATTGAAGACCAATTGGTGGTCTTCGGCTGTTGTCTGCTATATGGTCGGGTTGTTGTCGCTTTGACACATTCCCCATTTCCTTTCTCAATTTTATTGTCCTGCCATGGCAAAAAAAAAAACAACGACCGAAAAGCAAACAACAGTCGATCAAACAGAATATAGAACATTAAAGACTGAGAAACATGAACCCTATCAAAAACTGGGGTGATCACAGGTGATCCGGAAGGGAAATCAGATCTTGCTCCACATGTGAGTGACAACCGTCGTGTTGCTCATGTGAGTATAAACCTGGTGATAAACCATTATTAGAGAGAAAGAAGACGGGATTGTTGTTACAACAATTGGAACATATCCGTTGCCATATTTGACACGGATTTTCTTAAGAAAGCTAACAATTTATGACTTTATAATGGAAGTTATTTCTTTGAAGCATAAAAAAAAACCTAGAACTTTAAGTTACGCAGTATGAATTTAGATTCACTGACTTGTTATGAGCAACACAATTGTGTACACATGTAACATCCCGTGATATAGATATCTATATTTCAATAAAGTTCATTCCATTCTTTGCAATACATCCTTGCTCAATTGAAAACTGGACTCCTATTAATGGTCGGAAGATCCAAATAGTTGATATAGAAGACTTCATCAATAAAAATATAATAATTATCACATATTGAAAGTTAGTGCAAGTAAATTTGTTTAAATACCAGGGAAACGTCTTCAAGATATGGAGTGTCCATTTGCCACAACACTATATCTACTATTTGAAATGTAAAATTTATTGTCAGTAATGCCTCTGCAAGTAGCTGACAGGATCCTGCAAAAACTTTTGAATGTTTCTTGCAACTTGATGAAGTACAGCAATGTCCTTTGTTGAAAATAAATTCACTCGAGGATGAAAATATTGGGGTACATTTTCCTCCCGTATACATTTAAGCAAACGGTCACACATTGACCTTAGCCTAGTAGCCAGTTTATCATCTGACCATTCATAATCATGTGGGTGGTCCTCACATTCCCAAAACAGGATATTCTTCAAATGGTAAGATGTCAAGTCTTGCTTCATTCCTACTGGACACCATGATTCTTTCAGCTTTTTCATGATCCTTTGCGATTTCTTCCGGCATGTTCCATTAGCATCAATACCGTCCAACAATTCCTTTTCACAGCTTGCATAAGAATATGTCCAATAAAATGGATCTTTTGCGATATCATTAAATCCCATGGACTTTAATTTCTCAACTTTTTCATCAGAGGGCCACTGTGCTTCTGGTCTTGGCCACCTGAAGTCCTCTTTAAAAGGCGTGCATGATTCTATCAGAGGCGTTAAATCGACGCTTACAGAATCGCCTGCAATTTTTGGATGAGTAATTCTGAGCGTTGTCGCTGGTGAATCTGATAATCTTTTAGCATCAACATATTTGCGAATGTGTTGTCGATTAACTGCTTCACCCACAAGTGATTTAAATCTGCGTTTAACCTTTATAGGTACTATATCGTCATCAATTGTAAGACAGGCTGGGCCGTCATTGATCCCCTCTCTCTTCCATTTAGGTATGGTACTTGAAAGATATATAAAACCTTTCCCAGTTGGTGGGTCTGGTAATGTTAAACTTTTTCTGACTACTTCATTGTTCTCGTCGAATCCATAATTATGAGATGAGCTTTTACTACTCCAAACAAGGTGTGGCGTATCCAAAACAACGCTAAAATCAAACTCATCCGCTCTCGACACTTTCAGATGTGTATAATAGCTTCCGACATTCAATGGTTGACATTTGAATCGTCGGTCCTTGCTGTGTACATACTGCAGAATATCCTCGACTATAGGCATCACTATCTTTATGTTTTGTCTTGTTTCATCTCTAATCATTTTCACGTGATCATCATAAAACCTATTCAGAAGTGTGTTGTCCATCTTTCCACTACCACTAGTCAGGAAAGTTTGACAGTTAGTTGCGCTTCGATTGAATAGAAATACGTGGAAGTTTTCAGTCTATATTTAGATATGAAAAACTACAGTTATTTATATTATATTTAGATTTAAAAAATAACAGGTACTATAATTACCTTATGCATATTTTCTGAAAATCAACTAAATGTGTTTGCATTTCTTTCATCTATATAGTCATATGACCTAGTACGAAATTTTAGTCTAGTATTAATTGTTTGGCTTTCTTGAGAAAAATAAATAAAACAGAATGGCTTAACGAATTAGTTTATAAAAACAAATAAAGACCTGGATCTTTGTAGTAAATTGATGTTGGAAGAGTTTGAGAATGAGATCGTTCCGTTCGAGTAAGAACAGAGTTCTAGTAAAAGTTCGAATTGAAATTTAAGTTATGTTTTGATTTTAATTTCGAGTATACCATCGGTTCTGCGTAAGAGTTCGAGTTAACCATTAGCCAAGGCTTAAGTAATACTTACGGGAGCATATATGTGCTGTATTTGACTATGCAATTTTGTGTGAAATTACAACCCGATTACGAGTTTAGAAATCGAATAGTTTAAACCAACCCCAATAACTCAAGTTCCGTAACTCGTCTTAATGCAAATATTGGCGCCTTTTCATATCAAATACGATGCAATGCAGAAGCCAATATTTGTATTAATACGAGTTAATTGACTTGTATAGGTGTGTGTGGATTAACAAACTTAAACTCCACAACACGTAATCGGGTTGTCAGAACATACAAACTTGTAAAGTAAAACTCGCCTCACGCGATCGAATCGAAATGAGTAACTCGATTTTAATTGCAGTCTATTTTCATGCTTTAGATTAGCCTATTGATATTGCACCAACCCCATACGAACCGTAGTAGTAGAACTACATTAATACAATCATAACTTGTAAATGCATTTTTTTAAAAGAGAAAGATTAGAGGCATACAGTTGTTAGTAATAACATAAACAGTACCAATTGCACTGCATCAGAAAAGCATTCCGACAATTAATGTCTCTTCAGAGATGCATGAGGCCAAAATATTTGAATGTTGAAGAGCTGATCAAACCAAGAAGGACCTTAAGTATAATCATTTTTAATTATGAAGCTGGGCATGTCACACCATTTTTATCAATAATCCAGCAGCGTAGATCATACTCTTACATTTGTAGTGAAAACATTTATTGACAGTCATGGTCAAGTTTTGATTATATTTCCGTGGCAATAAATCATCAACATTTGATACAGTGAGTGATAAATAACACATCAGTGGTTAGAGGACACATATAGTAATTTTGAAGGACGCGGTTCAACAATTTAAAGCGTATTGTGATGTTTTTTCTTCTTTTCGTAGAATCCAATGGCATACCAGTACAATATATATATTATATATATAAATTCAACATTTGATATTTTACTGTTATGAAAAGAAATTTTAAAGACGAATTCCGATTAATCATTATCATTTTAATTTGAATATATTTCCGAATAGTGAAAATTTTATATGATTGCATGCAACAGAAACATAGACACAATGACGCATATATATGCAAGCTGTAGTCAACCATACGTCACAATGCGGTCTTCAACAATGACTTAACCTCATACAGTTAGCTTAATAATTCAACGATGTGACAAATTGTAAAATATTTGTTTGGAAAATATTGACTCTGACTTTTACCTTATGTTTGCAATGGGATTTCCAGTGACACTAGAACATTAGAAAAATCACTCTTCTTATGAAAGAGATAGAAAAGGTAGAAAAAAAGGAGAGACAATTTACGCATAAAAACCGATATGCATAACCGAATTGCCAAACATGATGTTAATTGAACAATCTATTGTTCAACATAGGGGTGTGTAAAAAACTGCCAGATTTGACTGCATATTTTTCTTTTTTTTTGAAAAAAATATATATCAAACCTTAATAATGCAGCTTTCTGAGTATCCAATTTTTAACGTGTTCCGAAATGTAGTTTCGTCACAAGAATTTTTCAAAGTTGGGTCATTTTGTCTATATGAATGTCGGTAAATTCGTATGATCGAGCACACCGACAAGTGTATCGTTGGGACAACTCGATATAATGTAATCAATATACGTGACAAATAACCTAATGTGAAGTTTATTAAAATCATCATAACATAATTGAACAACACATTATATTTGAAAAACATGAGTCCTATAATATAAAACTGTAAAGGTTCATATCATTTACATTCAACGTTTTTATTGGATTTTTTTTTACTACAATGTAACCTCGAGGTTAAACGTTGGTAGTAAAAAAAATCCCAGAAAAATGTTGATTGATATTGTAAATGATATGAACCTTCGAATTCTTATAATATCGGAATAGAAAATATGTGATCCGAATTAACTATGCACGTGTATTGAAGAAGACTTTGCACTTTTATGAAGTACAGGGGGTAAGGTGTTTTTCTTAAACAATATTATGATCCCAAAACATAAAAAACACTACATATAGGAAAGTATATGTTAAATCTCAATGTATTATTATTATGAAAAAACCTTCCCCCTCCCCGATTAAGCATGTAATAGTTGAAACCTAAGGTGATTCGCACTAACTGCCTAAAAGGGGGCCCGCTTCAGTCTTGCGTCAGTGATTTAGTATATACTAGTAATAAACAAAATATTGTCTCATACTGAAAGGGGCGGCCGAGCAACCTGCACAGCCAAGCCTTTTATAGCTGACTATGCGGTATGGGCTTTGCTCATTGATAAAGGTCGTACGGTGACCTATAGTTGTTAATGTCTGTGTCATTTTGGTCTTTTGTGGATAGTTGTCTCATTGGCAATCATACCACATCTTCTTTTTTATATTGTCTTGCAAAACAGCCAAGATTTACAAAACATTTCCAACAAAAACCTTCAGTTGGGCAATCTGACTGGAATCTAATTATCGCTACTGATAAATAATGCAACACTAATGATACATTTAAGTTTTGGAAGGATTTTATTCACAAAGAATGTTTCTCATTGATGTACATTTCTATGCTCTTGTCTTTTCGGAGTTTATATTGGAAATTAAATTGTTCGATGAAAGAGTCTAGCTCCACATTCCTATGCATATGATTGTCATATGTACGTGAGAATCATTCCATAAAACATCCGTTTGATATCCTTTCAATGCCAGACACTGTATATACATAGTGTGGGAAATCTGGCTAAACTTGTGCTTGATCAGACACTTGAATCTTACATCGTTATTGATGTTAAGCAATTAGTTTAACGGGCCATCCGGAACTGTTAGATTTTACGACAGTCTTCCTTCCATACAGAACATCACTGCAAAATAATTTGAACATTCAATTAGGTGATTATAATATAATTATTATTTGGCAATCCAAAGAGAACCTGAAAATATTAGACCAACGTACGTTTGAACAGAGATGCTAAAAAAAATCCCCCCACAAAACCCCAGCCATTTTACTTTACAATCAAATTGAAAAAGTAGTTAGTTGCATGTCCCATCATCCTTTGGTTGTAGACCCCAGATAAATATAATCTAAATTTCGTAGCATTTTCACCACCCCCCCCCCTTTTTTAAACTGAATTTGTTCAAGGTATAGTGGTTTTACCCCTTTTCACATTTCAGTATGTCATGTTGTATATATTTTATAAATAAGATGAATTTCTAGTAAGTTTCTACGATATTTTTTATCGTTTGACAAAATACTATGCATCTGAATTAAATTGTTTACTATTTGAAAAAGCGCGCCTTCTTATACTTTAATTTACCTCCCATTATTTCACATAGCAACACAAATTAAAAACTGCCAGACTTTGCTGCATATCAAATTTTTCCCCCGATAAAAATATATATCATGCAACATAATCAACTTTACTAATTGGGAGAAAATCAAGGTGTTCCGACCATTGGATAATATTTGAAAAAAATAATGAAAGGATGTCATGATTACAAGATTGATCCCTGACGACACTGAAAATCGATAATTCACGCATTTACCTATCATATGATGATACGATGAGGTGATAAACTTAACAAGAAATAATTTACCCGATTCGTTATCATATTCACATTATGTTGACACGTCTTAGTTCGTTTATGCTAGCTCATTTTAAACACGCTAAACAATTACAGCATCATCCGTTTTTTTTCCCGATTACCTCTAGTCAGAAGAGCGCACTGTTTACAGGGGAGGTAATATTTTGTCACCAGTTCGCCCACTGTTTGTATTGGTATTATTTGCAAATCGAAAGAAAAGATATTTAGAATTTGCTCAAATTTGGGTAAATGACATTTTCTGAGCTATTAAAGTCTTATATGAAAAGAATAATGGGTGTAATGGCGCAAAATACTTAACCTGTTAATCCTCAATCTATCTTTGATGAGTTGGTATGCACATTGAAAAGGAGTAAGACGATAGAATGCCATGAGAATGGTCTATAAACATAACCATTTGGCACGAAATATATATTTAAGTAATAAACGAATTCATGAATACAATACTTCTTCTTGTATCAATAGGGATTATCGATTTCAAAGAGGCAAAGTTTCTAGAAGTGCATTTATAAACAGTTTTATTTTTCTGGGTTTGCAAACACACGAAACATCTGAAACTCACTAACAACTATTCCGTGTTCATATATCATGGCTTCAAAGTCACCTTGAAACAACTTATTCTTTAGATAAATCCGATACAGATTTTTTAAATAATCAATCTGCAAATTAACATATTTGATTTCTTTACCATTTTATTAGAGTGTATATGTTTACGAGACAGCAAGAGATGTGCAACAACAAAACAACAAAACAGTATGTGTCAGGAGATCAGCATTCGCTCTTCGATGAGAAATAGGTCTACGAACTATTAAATTTAATACCCGTCGTGTTTAAACGGTTTGAATTAATTTAAGACATTCTTTTCAAGATCTTACTGCAACAAAAAAAATACACGAACAACTAAAAGCCTCATTCTTTCAAAACGTGGAAACTAAAACAAATCAAGGTATTGCAATGAAAAATCAATTTTAAAATACTTAACTCCCTATAGCTAGCACCGCATAAAAGGCAACACAAGGGGTAATAAGTAAAACTATTATAAATAGTACCTTTGGCAGAATGTTAGCAGTTGATAAAAGCAGAACATATGAACCTTCTCTGATCATATCAATCATGTTTCCTACACTCTATAGCTAGTATCAGTGCCAAATGAACGTTGGAGTATATCTTGCATACAGCATCAATAATGCAGTAAACACTGTACAATGCCTTCAAAATACATAAATTCAAGACTTCTATGCAAAACTATTATAAGATACATCGCATTGTTGTTTCATGCCATAAATTAGCAAATTGATATTACCGAAACCCCATACCAGCCGTAATAATGTAACTACACCAATAAAATCATAATTTGTAAACTCATTTTTAAAAGAAATATTAGAAATATTTGGTTAAGGCCAAAATACTAAGTTCACTGCAACAGATGTGCTTTTCTACAACTAATGTCAATTCAGTGATGCCCGATGCAAAAACATTTATCCAACACTTTTATAAAAACTTTGAACAGCTGATCAAACCAACAAGGATCCTTAAGTATTAACTTTACAATATTTTTCTGTCACTTATAAAGCTGGGTATGAAACACCCTTTTAATCAATCACCCTACAGTGTAAAACATACACTGAAGTTAGTGATCATTAGTTATTACATTTATTAACAGTCTTGGTCAAGTTTTGATGTGTATTTCTGAGGCCAAAAAAAATCAGTAAGAGATATAAAATAAATGACTACCTAGAGGGCCATAGCGGATATTATTTATATACACGGTCATACTATATGTAACAAGCGTATTCATGTTTATGTTTCACAACCACCAATGACACATATATATACATATATTTACATTTGATATATAACCGTTCAATTGAATAAGATTTATATTTGGATTCCTTTAAATTACTTTTATTTGAATGTGTATTCAGAATTTTGATGAAGATGTGAAATGATTGCATGCAACTGATACAGATATTCACCGTAGATCAAATGGCGCAGATGTAAGCAACTATAGGTAGCCATATGGCCTTCAAAATGAACAAATCCCATACAGTAAGCTGAATATATCCTCGATATGACAAAATGTAAAATCTTTCAAATGAAAAAACCAAGGATTCGGTTTATGCACAAAGCACAAACGACAACGACAACTGAATTACAGGTTCTTTGACAAGTAAGGAAAGTGGAGCCTTTAAACATTTTTGCGAGTAAATCAGCCGTTCCCTGACCTTGGACAGTGGTGCAAAGAGGTCTCTATATATCCCAATACTTTGCAAAAACAAAACGCTCTATGTACGTAAGATCTGAGAGAAATCAAAGTTATTGACAGCTAGTTCAAGGCCAATATCAACTAATACAAATCAAGTATTTAAAACTAAAAGTCTTTTTGTTAGTTCTTTGAGTCGTTTAATTAGTCAAACATTTTCCAGATTACTTCTCACCAAGAGAATTTCAAATTTGGTTAGAGGAATACAAGGACGATGAGGATGCATTGGATGCTTATATACCTAGGATATCTACATTTACTGGTGATGATACCAACGCAGCTAAATACGATATATGGAGGTATGAAGTATTATGCTTAGTCAAGAACCGTTATACTCACGAAACTATCAAGATGGCAATAAGAAAGTCACTAAAGGGAAATGCTGCAGTAATACCAATGAGATTAGGAGTAGATGCAACAATAGATAATACTATAGATAGGATGGATAGTATATTTGGTTCTGTTTTTCCAGTAGAAGCAGTGCTTGGTCAATTTTATACTGCAAGACAACATGAAGACGAACATGACGTATCATGGGGATGTCGCTTAGAAGATATTTTACGAAAAGCAACAGACAGAGGGAAAGTTAAACAGGAGGATACAAACAGTATGCTAATATCTAAATTCTTTGACGGACTTGTTGTTTTCTGAATTGTTAAATGCAGAACGATTGTCTAAAATTGCTTTATACATCCACTTCATTTGAATTTTGGTGGATAGTTGCCTCGTTGGCAATCATATACTAGTATACCAAATATCCTTATTTTTATAAGGACATTAAGTACGGATCTTAGTAACGGAAAACTAGTCAAAAGCAAATTACCATTAACTAAATAAATAAATATAAGAAAGTGTGCTATGAGTGCAAAAGAGACAACTCTCCATCTAAGTCACAATTTGATAAAAAAAAAAAAAAAAACAACATTATAGGTCATAGTACGGCTTCAACACGGAGCCTTGGACCGCACCGAACAGTAGCTATTAAGGTTCCAATAAAATGACTAGTGTAAAACCATTCAAACAGGAAAACACACGGTCTAATCTATACAAAAAAATATAAATAGAAAGACACACAATAAAATATCGTTTGAAATGGCTTACCTCAATCAAAAGACATATAAACACAAGTGTACATACACTGATCGATACATTTGATTTATGACACAATTTAAATACAAAATCAATAAAATAAAGGTTGGATAAATAAAGGCAACAGTAGTATACAGCTGTGAAATGTTAAAAAATTACAGAAAGTAAACCTTAACCTTGCACAAATAACCATAGTGAGTGTGTATTTATATATCCCACTTGAAAAAAGCACAAATTTAGTTATGTTTTAATTTGTTGATAACAAAATCGATATCTGTGCCAATGTAAACTTTATTCAAAGATTTGATTACATCTTTTGTAAGATAACCTTTACTAATAAAATTGTTTAAAGGTTCGATGAGTTTTCACGGATCACACAGTGATTTCCTCGCTTTTAGTACAATATTACCGTACAATTTAGGATGTGACATACCGTTTTTAATAAGTTTTTCTACAAGTACGTCGTCGTCTCAAAAAAGAAAATTAGCAAAAGGGTATGGCACGCCGTTTTTATATTTATTCAAATTTGACGATATCTTATTTATTTAACAAGATATCTTATTAAGTATTAAGATATCTTTAATTTTTATAAGATATCTTATTTAATTTGAAAGTAAATAAGATATCTCTATTAGTATATAAGATATCTCTATTAGTAAATAAGATATCTCTATTAGTTTATAAGATATCTCTATAAGTTAATAAGATATCTCTATTAATTAATAAGATATCTTATAAAGTATATAAGATATCTTACTTCTTTATAAAGATATCTTTTAAATACATACTTTATAAGATATCTTATTAATTAATAGAGATATCTTATAAACTAATAGAGATATCTTATTAATTAATAGAGATATCTTATAAACTTATAGAGATATCTTATTAACTTATGGAGATATCTTATTAAGTAAATAAGATATCTCTATTATAAACTATATAAAAGATATCTTAAATAGTTAATAAGATATCTTATTAATTTAATAGAGATATCTTATATTTTAAATAAGATATCTTATATATTTAATAAGATATCTTTATAAACATTTTAATAAGATATCTTATTTAATAAATCAGATATCTCAATTAATATATAAGATATCTCAATTAATATAGAAGATATCTCATTTTGTTATTAAGATATCTCAATTAGTTTATAAGATATCTTATTCAACTAAATAAGATATCTCGAAATTGAATAAATATAATAACGTCGTGCCATAAAAGGGAATGACAAATCGTCTCTTTCGTAGTAAATTTTACTATGAAGTTATTTTAGAAAGGAGTAGGTCCAGTAAGACCACTTTTTGGCCCCAAAATATAGCAGTTTTACAAAATTGTTAAACTGTAAACTTTTGGTTATTTATTGGGCAGTAGAATGCTTCTGCTACATAAATATAGGCTCTTTTTGACAATACAATGCACATATATCGGGTACTAGCACCATTAAGTCAGGCTAAATTACTGAAATCTTCACAATTCCAGCATTTTAGTTAAATTTTATACGGTTTTCGTGTAAAACGGAAGTGGCCGCATTCGTGTTCATCCTTAATATTGAAATGCAAGTTGTATTTTATGATAATACATAACATATATAAAGGTTGAGGATGAACACGGATGCGGCCACTTTCATTTTTGACAAAAACCATCTGAAAAGTGACATTTTTCTGCATATTTGGTAGATTTTTCATATTTCAGCTTGAATCGGATCGTTTTTAATGACTAAATCAGTTAAAATCTTTCACATCAACTAATTGATTCGAATGAAATAGACACTTAAGTGTTTAAAAAGTGGTCAAAATCTTTCGTCAGATGAACCTGAAATTTGAGGCCAAAATCGGTCCTTACCGGACCTACTCCTTTAAAAAATATCTAAAGCTAGAAAAGGACAACTACTTCTGTTTTCGTTAAATTTTGTTAAAGTAAGTTCCTGTGGGTAAATTTCGGTAGTATATTAAGAGAACTCTGTAGTATATTTAACGAAAAAATGTCATAGCATGTTTCTACCTTAAAGTCGTTATAAACAGTCGGAGAATGTCAGTATTTTGTGTAATGCCAAAGTATAGGGATCAGCAGAATGTTGGTTCATAACTACATAGGAAATACATATTTTATTATGTTTTGTTTATTAATAAAAAAAATTAATGTAGGTACCAGTACAACAAAATTTGAAAGATTTCTGTTATAGTCTGCATGCGTTATATCGATAAGTTTTTCAGCAGGAACCGATGATCATCAACTCAATCTTCAATCCATATTTCTATAAATGATTATCTTTCATCAAAGATACCAGGCTTACAGTTTGGTATGGCAGAATTAAAGTAGAATAAAACTAAGGAAATTTCTCTCTTTCAGTTTAATTCCGGTTTATACTTTTGTATAATGTGTTCTTCCTTTGCGATTTTGAAAGCTTCATTATTAATTCTTTTTTAAACCTAAATTTTCAAAAGAAAATCTTTACACATGGGTCCAAAACTACATAGCGTTTTTCGTACGAAGAAGTCACTTTAACATTAATTAAACGTATCCTTTGATAGGTATGCTAGTACATCGACTAGATACTAGTATTTTTCAGTGTTTTACAGGACTAAAAAGTTTAAACCTGATTGTACTGTTTAATTTACTTAACAGGTTGATCGTCATGTAACTCAATATAGCAAATTCTGTAATTAACAATCCATTTTTGGTTTACCTTGAAGATATCCTCTGATTAAAACTTGATAATCCCCCTTCATCGACGTAACGCATGTTCCTTGTTTATATGAAAACGTCAGAATATTTGACAGCTAAACGAATTACATTCTCTTACGTATAATTATATTTATCAAAGTTGTACATATTCGATGCTAGTTTGTTATATTTGGTAAGGAACATGTGTTTATGCTATTTATAGAAAGGTCTGTTTGATTGGATATATAAAGTATGCGGGCAGAATTTCATGCACGGGTGGTTTGATAGTAGTTAAAGTCATTCGAGTCATTGCAGTCAAGTGCTCTAGATGCTTTTTCCAAATACATAATTATGAAAATTATTTATTTACAGGTTGATAGTCCAAGAAGAGTCGCAAATATTGATGTTGCAGTGCTAGTTAGAGACAGACAATTCTCATAATTCTCATTGACATAAAATGAATACGTGTACTTATTACCTGAATAAGAATGCAAGTGGCTACTCCCATGAGAGATTTGTATTATATTGATAAATGGTTTATGTTCGGTTGAGGTTACGAATTAGAACATAACCAAGCGTTAATTAATATAGAAATATACATAAATGCATAATATTATAACTCAAACATGCTTAATGTGTATATTTGTTGTTGTTTTGGAGAAGACGTTACTAACTTGTAAAACTTGTGTCTATATAAAAAAAGAAGATGTGGTATTATTGCCAATGAGACAACTATCCACAAAAGACCAAAATGACACAAACATTAACAACTATAGGTAACCGTACGGCCTTCAACAATGAGCAAAGCCCATACCGCATAGTCAGCTATAAAAGGCCCAGATAAGACAATGTAAAACAATTCAAACGAGAAAACTAACGGCCTTATTTATGTAAAAAAAAAAGAACGAAAAACAAATATGCAACACATAAACAAACGACAACCACTGAATTACAGGCTCCTGACTTGGGACAGGCACATACATAAATAATGTGGCGGGGTTAAACATGTTAGTGGGATCCCAACCCTCCCCCTAACCTGGGACAGTGGTATAACAGTACAACATAAGAACGAACTATAAAAATAAGTTGAAAAAGGCTTAACTCATCAGGTAGACAAAAAATACAAGTGGACGTGACCGGGTAATCCATTTGTCATTTTGAACAATAAAATATGTTTTAACTAACATGCTGATGAGTGTTATTCCTTTCACAGATTTTGCTATACCTTTTAGACCTTTTGGATTATAGCTCTTTACCTTTTATATTAGCTTTGGATTTCAAATATTTTGGCCACGAGCATCACTGAAGAGACATCTATTGTCGAAATGCGCATCTGGTGCAGGAAAATTGGTACCGTTAATGTTGTTATAAAAATACTTGTAATATTTCATATTGAATCAAGCCATATTTCGCACCAACAAACTGGCTTTATGAAACGTTCAGCTCTCCTGGAAACATTTGATGCTTACATGAAACCTTTGAAGAGCATCAACACAAATTTCATGTTTAAGCGTACTATAAGCAGATCTTATTTTGATACGTAAAATTGTTTTATGTTATCACATCAATGATTCATTATACATCGTGATCATACTGATAAAGGAATATCTGTTATCCGAAATATTTAACATCTGTTCATTTTATTGCTATTTTTGGTGATGTTGTATCCTTTTAGACTGGTTATATGTATATATAAGAATATATGGTACGTTTGCCAATAAGCTATTTTTTTTATCTCCATCGATGGTCAATTGTTCTCCATTCTATAGTGTTGAGTTCATCAGCTTCAATATGCGTAGGGGGTGCACATAGGCGCTTGTCCCTGGAAAAAATAATTATAGTTTTAGTACATGCACTTGTCTCTGAAAAAACCCTACCTATATATACTTTAGCGCAGGCACTTGTTCTGAAAAAAAACCCACCCATAATCTAAAGTATATAGGTATTTTTTACGAGACACGTGCCTGTGTATATTAAAATATATATGGGGTAAATCAAAATATCAAATATCTCAATCGATTTTGCAATTTTCTCCCTTTATGGTATTCAATAACGATGGTTATTTAACCTGATGTTACATTTTGTTAACCAACATAATATGTTGCAGCTTGCAGGTTCCACAAGTAGGAACATAAAATACTAATCGGTCATTGTATACCGAATGAAAAAAATGGCTCATGAAAAGGGCATACTTTTAAAAATATCTTTTTTCAAATAAAGGATGAAGAGGCGAACAAAAATTAAAATACATAAGGTAGAAACAGAGGGAGATGTTTTGGATGCACCAGCTGCGTACTTTTTGAACTTGATGAACTCAATAAAAAATGAAAAAAAAAACAGGCTTATAAATTTAACGGAAACTGTTGCTGGCGGACTGTTATATTCCGAGGGTTTCACCAGCCTAGGAGCATGGTCCTGGCAAGTGAATTACAGAATTGCTTTATTGAATTTTACTGTTATAAACTTTAGGAACCAATTTGAATTAAAGAAAGACGTATCCCTCGTGCACAGCTCTGGTTGAATTCTGGGTTTGGCTTTTCCTTGGTCCTTTTAAGGTTTTATCAGCTGTTCAACGTTTGCATTAATTTTTTGATTTTTGAATATTTCGAACTTGATAATCACAGAACAGAAGTTAAATGTCGAAATATTCATGAGGGCTAATATTGCTGTTAGTGTTATGCCATAACTCATTGTTTTCATGCCACTGAACGTTAAGCAACCAACAATCAATCAATCATTGTTTTCAAGGGATATAATTTTTGTCGTTAGATTTAAATTTCACTTTAAATGCTACGACAACTTTAAAAAGTGAAGCACTATGTATCCTTCTATTTCTTATTTCTCCAAAATCCATTGAAGTAGTCTACCTTTGCTTAAATACATGATAAGTGTAATGTTCAACTATCAATCCTGTATATAAAACAATATGTTAAGGACGGGGGGAGCGGTAATGAATAATTAAACAAACGTTTGGAAATCTAATCTTTTAGAAACAATTTTGTTCAGGGGCGGATCCACCGATTTTAAAAGGGGGTTCCAAACCCAGGACAACGGGGGGAGGTTCCAACGATATGTCCCCATTCAAATGTATTGATCGGCAAAAAAGGGGTGTTCCAACCCCCCAACCCCTTGGTCCACCAATGTAGTTCTCCTCTTATATTTGATGTGTTTCCTTCAGTTTTAGTTTGTTACCCGGATTTTTTTTTTTTTCTCAATCGATTGATGAATTCAGTCGAACAGCGGTATACTACTGTTGCCTTTATGAAAAGTGCAATTCTTTTTATTAAATCTTAAAGTCCCAGTTAATAAATATTCTGTGAATTAACTTTAAATAGTTTTAACTTTTCTATTTACTCTCATAATACACAGTAAATAAATTAGTGTCAAATTAACTTTAAAGATATAAATGTGAATTCTTAAAGGTCACGGACCATAAATTTTGCAATTTTCTATTTGTGAATTATCTTAAAAGAAAATGTGTTATTCGACATACGAAAGTATGGTTACCCTATAAAGGATGTAAAGATCCAGAGAAGAAGTTAACCCCATGCCATGTGATTTATGTTTGTCATTAGATTTAAATTTCCACTTCATATGCTATCCATATTTAAAAAGAGTATCACTCTTTCTTTCTTTCTTTTTCAAAATCCATTGTACTAGTCTTCCTTTGCTTAAATACATGATCAGTATAAAGTCAATTATCGAGCCTGTATATAAAACAATATGATGTATGTGAAGTTAGCAGCCGGTTCGTTATTCGATATTCGATATTCAATATCCAACTGGCTGCTGTGGTAGAAATATTATCAGATTATTACATGGCATTTTTCATATCGCATGTATTATCAGCCCTAGGTTCAATATCAGCCCAAAAGCCGCATGGCTCGAGGGCTGATATTCACCGAGTCAACTTTTTTTAAAAGTAACTTTCTAAATTATGTTTAAAACTTTAAAAAATGCATTTATTTAATAATTTGGTTTTTTGTTTTTGTTTTTTTTTATATAATTTTACACAATTTGCTTTCCAGTATCCAAATCATTGTTTTGTACACTACTTTGTAATGTTTTTCACTGGAAACTAAGCTTTGATGTGTATTTTCCGAAATTTGCCGAGTATCACCGGAATGCCATGCGATAACGTTACGGAAAGTATGGCACGCCGTTATTATATTTATTCAATTTCGAGATATCTAATTTAGTTAAATAAGATATCTTATAAACTAATTGAGATATCTTAATAACAAAATGAGATATCTTATATATTAATTGAGATATCTGATTTATTAAATAAGATATATTATATATTAAATCAGATATCTTATTAAAAAGTTTATAAAGATATCTTATTAAATATATAAGATATCTTATTTAAAATATAAGATATCTCTATTAATTTATAAGATATCTACTTAACTATATAAGATATCTTTTATATAGTTCATAATAGAGATATCTTATTTACTTAATAAGATATCTCCATAAGTTAATAAGATATCTCTATTAGTTTAAAAGATATCTCTATTAATTAATAAGATATATCTATTAGTTTATAAGATATCTCTATTAATTAATAAGATATCTTATAAAGTATGTATTTAAAAGATATCTTTATAAAGAAGTAAGATATCTTATATACTTTATAAGATATCTTATTAATTAATAGAGATATCTTATTAACTTATAGAGATATCTTATAAACTAATAGAGATATCTTATAAACTTTTAGAGATATCTTATTAACTTATAGAGATATCTTGTTAACTTATAGAGATATCTTATAAACTAATAGAGATATCTTATAAACTTTTACAGATATCTTATTAACTTATAGAGATATCTTATTCAATTGGTTATAAAGATATCTTATTTAATATGAAAGATATCTCCATAAGTTAATAAGATATCTCTATTTGTTTATAAGATATCTCTATTAATTAATAAGATATCTTATAAAGTATGTATTTAAAAAACATCTTTATAAAGAAGTAAGATATCTTATATACTTTATAAGATATCTTATTTATTAATAGAGATATCTTTTTAACTTATAGAGATATCTTATAAACTAATAGAGATATCTTATAAACTAATAGAGTTATCTTATTTACTTTCAAATTAAATAAGATATTTTATAAAAATTAATATATATCTTGTTGCATAAATAAGATATCTTCAAATTTGAATAAATATAAAAACGGCGTGTCATACGGAAAGGCATGTGATAACAATTGAAGTATGTGATAAACTTTTCATATCAGCCCGCTAAGCACCAATTCGAAAAATATGGAATTTACGTAAATGTAATGCTATTATCATACAGTAAAAATCATATGTTATTTAGTCTAAGTATATGATAAATATATTTATCATATGTTTAGTGGTTAATACAGTAGTTTTGCATATTTGATAAATAGCCTGCTGTTTAATCCATATCGCGCAACTTTGATGCGCACCCTTTATCGCATACCCTTTAACACACCCCTACCCTTTATCGCATACCCTTTATCACACCCCTACTTTTTTCTTTTTACGGTCAAGGATCAGTAAATAAACTAGTCCATAGATTTTTTTAAAACTTAGAACTCGATTAGATATTGAAAATATACATCAGAAAATGTGAAAAAAAGTATATGTCACCGACTTCGTTTTCAAGAAAAATCCATTTTTTAAAATGGTCCGAGAGGGTACTAAATTACATTGAATATATAGGGTAAATCTATATTTTTCTTCTACAATTTTCGGTTTCTGGTATAAATCACGAGAACCGCTCCATAGAATATTTTTTTAACTTAATATGTTTTTCCTCTTTGTCTTACGAATTAGATAATATTAAAAAAAAGTATGGTCACCGACTTCGTTTTCCCTGTAGAAGCGACGCAAACCCAACATTTTGACAAAAAAAAACATCAAAATTCGTGACGTCGTAATTTTTATCATATAACGTCAAGTTATCATGCTAATAATTTCCAACGTTCTTCGTGTTGATTATGCACGATGATTATGTGTTTCGTATTGATAGATTCTTTTTATCATAAGAGTCTGGATAATTATCATAAATTTTTATTTAGTATTACCAATATTCTTTATTCTTTATATTTAAGCACCTCATTATACACTTTTTCTTTTTTTTTTCTTTTTTGCATTTTATTCTGCAATTTTTGCCCATTATTCTGTATTCCGTAAACCTCAATCAGACCCTCTTTTATGGAACATTTTAAAAAGAAATTATACGTTGTAAAAAATGTGATACATGTATGTTCATTATCAATATACATATCTAAAACAATTACTTATTCAGACAAAAATACGTTGTAAGTACATGAACGCAAAAATGGTAAAATCTTAAAAATAGAAATCATCAGGGTTACTGTCTACAAGTTGAAGCAATAAAAGATGTAATTGAAGTTATATTTTTTATGCCCCCTCAACTACCCCTGTACGTCTGTCCGTCCGTCATTCCGTCTGGCCACCCGTCCTTCTGTCCGACCGCCTCCCTTTATAGTTTATAGTTATTCCGCAAAACATCTACAGTTTGAATCCTAGAACGTACTTTGCTGTCTGTTTGCATGTGGTCAGGGTTTTGATCTTTATTAATATTTGCTCTAATGAGAGATAGTTGAACTTTGTCATTTGTGGGTAACAAATTCATAAATCTCTTAGACTATCTTGTAAGTCATCTGTTTACACTTTTTCTCCGTTCCGATATATGATTTGGCCACTTTTAAAAAAAAACACGATTTTTTATCAGCGGAACATGTAAAAGCTTGTGTTTTGGTACTATATCACGACAGAACGTGTTCTGTCCATATACTGCTGCTTAACATCGCATATATAAACACACATTATATCAATGATTCTACAAATTCTTGAAAGAGTGTCGTGTGGTTATTTATACATCTTCAAGTTAACAAGTAAAACACGCAGACAAACTGACATCTTTGTTAATATCTTTTTTGTTCTGTATAAAATTTATTGTATACAAGTCTAAAAAAACGTTTTAAAAAGTTTACTAAATGGTTATTGTTCCATAAGTGTACATATGTATGCTCGAAGTATATATAGAATTAGTACATGATACACAACATGTGACAAATAAAAGGGGGGGGGGGGTAGTAATGACAGGAAACTAAATTTAACTAAGGCTTTGATGGATGTAAAATTTAATAAAACTGGAAGTTACATAAGGGGAACAGGAAAATAAGAATATATTGCATCACTTACAACAACCTTTAAATTGACCAGTGATTTTTTATTCATTACTGACCAGCAACACCGAGATAATCCAACGATTTTTACTTGTCCAAGGGTCCATATGAAGTGTGGACCTAAATGGTCTTTATCTTTAGATATAACGCTTATTCTGTAAAATCTTCAATTAACGATTTTGTGAAATTCTGTACATGGTCTACACTATTATATTAAGTAATTATTTTATTTTCCGTTGTTATTCTTTATAATTTTGCAAACTTTTTTGTTCAATTTTGACATTCGCCAGTATTCCTTATTCTGCAACTCCCTTTGAGATCTAATCATGTGTGACAATAAATTATTGTGCTTCTCTCTCTGAATTTCTTTTTCTCTCAAGACATTTGTAGTCTTTGTAGTACAGTGTATTTCCATCGTTTAAAAACATTTCCGAGGAAACCAAATTAACGGAGGTTGAGACTTATGACATTAAAACAGATGTACATATTTATGTTTGATATATCTACAACCCCCCCCCCCCCCCCCCCTCCCCCCAACCGAAAAAAACAAGAAAAAAACAATCGCACACAGGCTGAGACATGACTGGTAATATTGTGTTTTGTTATTTAGTCAATCTACACAAATGAGGGGGGACCTTAAACGGGACGCCGGGATCGGGTGTTTTTCAGCACGGGATTTCGGGATTGATACTTTATGGATCCGGCTATTCTTTTTTTCGAATTTCGGTATGGCGGGATTGAAATTTCTATAAATTCTAGACCTCGGGATTTCATGTTTTTAAGTCCAGGATTTCGGGATCAGGACCCCTGCACCCCCCCCCCCCCCCCCCCCGCCATTCCCCCCCCCCCAAACCACCACCACCACCACCCCAACCCCGTCAAATACATATTATAAGATGTCTTTTCCTTTTTAATTTTCTTTTGGCCTTGTGTTGTTGTCTGGTTGCTGTCTTATTGAAGTACTGACTACTTACGGGATTTACATTTAACTTTAGGTACTAAAAGTCTGTGACACTGTGCATATTTTTCAGTCGGTATATATAGCAGTAATATGATATAGAGGTGATCGATATAATCTCGTTCTCAACCTTCAAGTTTTATGAGTGAAATAGAATTCAAAACAGTTCTATTGCATATTTGAGATGCTACTTTCAGCTAGGGTACATTTTTTTTATTCGGTTAATTTTTACCCATATATATATATATATAACAATTTCCTTTGAGAAGACAACCATACGAATCAATACTATTAGGATATTAAGCCCTGTATAAATCTTCAAACCATATACTATTTATACATGTATCTATTTAAAGATTTGTGTTCTATTTTTAACATCGAAATTGCGGACGTGAAAGAAAGCACCATTACAAAAACAAAAAACAACGTTAGATTACAAAATGTAGCGATGGATTAATGATCGTGAAACATCATTTTTGCTTATTTTTAATTTGTTATAGTCTAAAACTGTGTATGAATATTAAACTATTGTTCCAACCGTGAACAAGGTTAATTAATTTAAGTGTATTATAGTTTAGTGCCATCTATGACTGACTGACAGCAGCGGCGAATTTATGACCAGTATTAGTTTATGTGGTTCATTTCCGTTTTCTCTAATTTGAAAATATTTTTACTTGTTCCGACTGGTGTGATAATTTTCAAAATATGGGAGATATTATAGTCTTACCGACACCGTACAATACTAAGTTTTAACTTTAGTATTAATGTCCCAAACTTACACCCCTTCTGCTTATTTTCTGCTAGACGATGTCTTTTCCCAGTGAATATAGGGTTTTTGAAAGGACAGTTTTGACATACTACATATAGAATACTTCCGAGACCACACTGTTTTTTCTCATCACAATTATGTAGAAATAGTAGTGAGCAACAGTTTTCACACTTGTTTTAACTGGTCGGCAGATATACAAACTCGTACCACCCTATGTCCTGATTTTCATTTTGAAGATCGTCTTCAGGACTGTTTTCATATTCATTTTCAATTTTTAATTTTAGAAAAACAAGTTCATTCTCCTAACATACTTTCCGTCAAATTTACCGTTGACGTTGTCTCATCGAAAAGTCGCCGGGTGTAATTTTAACATTGCAACATCTGGTCAAAGGGACGTAATTCGTACAAAACGTCGCAATATTTCGCGGAATCCGATAGACGTTTTCCTCAAAATAGGTAAATTTTATGAATGACGTCATTGTTCAAGGTATGCGACGTCACGAACGTCAAGTTTTCATATTGTATGTGACGTCACGAACGTCAAGTTTTCATATTTTTTGGCACAATAAATGCAACTATAAAAAATACAAAACACATAAATAAATACAATAATAAACAAAATATTTTTAAAACAACAACACGCAAATTGTAAGGCAACCCAGGTGCTTCGGATAAGTAATTGAGCAGTTCTGTTAAGGCCTTTTAAACAAGACAAAAGTAGAGCTGAAGATAACCCAGTGCTATGGATCAGAAAACAGTTCATATTATATAATACAGTCTTCTGTTGAAATATATGATAAAGCGTATAATACATGGCAAAATCCGTATCACATGCCGTATCACCCTCGACCAATATCATCCCTCGGGCCTAAAGGCCCTTGGGCTGATATTGATGTCTCGGGATGATACGACATTTGATACGGATTTTGCCATGTATTATTCTCTATATATTTGATAGTACGGTTGCCATAATCAGCGATATGCCGGTAACCATATATTTTCAGATATACAAGTGACAGCTAAATTGCCAGCGATCTGCGGCACATATATACATTTATATTGAGATTACTTATATACAATATGTATAAATCTAAATAATATTAAAGGCTGTGGCCAAATACTGCCAATTCGTTGTTGGGTTTAACAAGCATCTGGGATAACAGCCTTGGTGTTTATTCCTGAGGCAAAAAATCATCAAGTTTAATTCAGTTATATATAAATATACTAAATAAATAAATGATTTGGACAATACATTGAAGGTATAAAAAGTCATGAGAATTCCGAATGCAATTAGGTTATATCCGGGCACTCTGGTTCTAAACCTTGGTTCCATCTGGGTTTTCTGGTTCTGAACCTTGGTTCTTTGGTTCGAAACCATGGTAACTGGTTCAACATCCGGGTTGTTTGGTTAAAGCAACCCAACTTCTTGGTTCCTTCTGGGTTCTATTCTAGAATATTCTAATGTTCCCGTTGAACATAACAGAAGATAACCGCAAGTCTCCGAATAAAAAGGTAAAGTAGGTCAAAGACGCTAAAATTATTTTATAACATTAAACATTTTGGCATCGACGGTAAAGGAAGTTATATAAGGTATTTATCTTCTCATTTTAATTATTTTGATAAGGAATCTAGATAAAAATAAAGCATCGTATAGATTTTTAAAACAAACCGAAGTATAATACGTACAGTACATCGAACATCCTTTTATTTAATTCCGTCATTTTGTTTTCTTTTTTTTCCTTTACTCATCCCTTATTTACGTAAATATGTCTAGACAGTGGCGGATCCAGAACTTTTCCGAAGGGGGACCCGCTCCAGTCATGCTTCAATGATTCCCTATATAATCAACCAAATTTTTCCCACGAAGGCCTCCCCCCCTGGATCCGCCTCTTGGTTCCATCTGGGTTCTATTCTAGATCATTCTAATGTTCCCGTTGAAAATAACAGAAGATAACCGCAAGTCTCCGAATAAAAAGGTAAAGTAGGTCAAAGACGCTAAAATTATTTTATAACATTAAACATTTTAGCATCGACGGTAAAGGAAGCTATAAGGTATTTATCTTCTCAATTTAATTATTTTGATAAGAAAACTAGATAAAAATACAGCATCGTATAGATTTTTAAAACAAACCGAAGTATACAGTACATCGAACATCCTTTTATTTAATTCAGTCATTTTGTTTTCTTTTTTTCTCCTTTAAAAAATCCCTTATTTACGTAAATATGTCTAGACAGTGGCGGATCCAGAACTTTTCCTAAGGAGGGCCCGCTCCATTCATGCTTCAATGATTCCTATATAATCAACAAAATTTTTCCCACAAAGGCGGGGGGGGGGGGGGGGGGGGGTGGGGGTGGCGCCTATGCTAGGAGTTTTAAAACCACCCAATTAGGACATGATGTTTATATGGCTAACGGTATGTGCATCTAACCACTTGACCAGTTGACGACTTGCATATATATTTGATTGCACATTTATTATCAAGTTCGACTGAATTTTTTTTAATGGCTTTTTAATAATGTCAGATTTGAAAGAAATACATGTGATGTATATGTAAGAAATCTTTTTGTTCAAAACAGAATGTTAAAAGACATATAAAGGAAAGTTATGATCAATAAGTTGGTAAGCTTTCATTAGTTGGAAGAAAAGTCATAAAATATAATAAAATATATAATAATGTACAATAAATTTGTCAAATTTGATACTCATTCAGTCGTTGTGAAGGGCATGCATATAATCATTCGACCAAAAAAAAGAAATCAAGATTAAGATTGAATATTTTTATAATAAAATTATATGTACATGTGTTAATGACAGTGCTAGTGGGATGTGTATCACCAGCACAATAGTAAGAACTTCTGTGTTAGCGCCATGATTTAGGAATATGAAGAGTTACACGTACTAGTCCGTCTGTCCCGAACGTCCCATACAAACGCGTTCCGCACTTCTTACTTTAGTTTCCCTCAACCAAATACTACAAAACTTATACACAATATATAAAAGAAGCTGGTGCATGAGTGCCAATAAGAACTCTCCACAAGAGACTAAATGACACAGAAATTAACAATTATAAAATGTAGCCTAGGTCACCACACGGTCTTCAACAATGAGCAAGGTTCATACCGCAAGGTCAGCTATTAATGCACCGACATGACAATGTAAAACAATTCAAACGAGAAAACAAACGGTCTAATTCATGTACAAAAAAATAAACGAAAAACAAGATAGGCACGTGCATATAAAATGAGGCGCGGTTAAAATTGTTAGAGGGATCCCAACCCTCCCCTTATGTGGCATGAGTGCCAATGAGAACTCTCCACAAAATACCAGATGACACAAACACTAGCAACTATAGGTCATATACAGATTTCAACAGTGAGCAAAGTCAATACCGCATATAGTCAGCAATAAAAGGCACTGAAATGACATTGTAAAACAATAATCAAACGAGAAAATAAACAAACAAATTTATGTACAAAAAATGAACGAAAAACAAGTATGTAACACATAAAAAACGACATTCATTGGATTACAGGCTCTTGACTTAACACAAGCACATACATACCGAATAAGGAGGGGTTGAACATGTAAGCGGGATCCCCACCTCAACACAAAATCAAATTTGAAATTTTTAAGTGTCACTTTTACCGTTCAAGAGTTATCATTTCCCTTTAAAAAATATAAGAAGTGCTGACTCTTTCGTTTCCTTTCTCTTAAATAAGTCTGACTCAATCAAATGTAAGGAACCTTATACGCGATTCACATTACCCCATAACACAGATCTATGAAGCTCAATATTGGGTCCCGATGGCGTCACTGTTTATGATTTTTTTAGATGTAAAAAGTTGTGGTACGAGTACCAATGATACAAATGTCAACCCGGAGCCTTGAGATAGGAAAACTGCTAATCTAGTGTTTCCGTTCTTTAACTTTAATTTGCCTCAGCCAAATGTTTTGAAACTTATTCGCAATGCTTATGGTCACATTTTTAGTACGGTCAAAACTACGCGAATCCTGCATCTATATGTGGACGTTTACTATTTTTTTTCACAAGCAGGGGCATCTGTGATTAATATATATATTCTACATTTATTTCAGTAATCAGCTTATTTACTTCCATTGAATTCTTTTTTAAATAGACTTAACTTGCACATTCTTTTTCAGGATCTCGGTGCAGTTTGGTAACAGACAGTGATATTTCAAGTTAAATGTGACCAACTTAACAAAGTGTTTCACTAGATTGAGCTCTCTGTCTTAGTGTACTTTAATGGTTCTTAGCATTGAGTTCAGTTTATTGATATGCGTATACCTACTGTGTGAATTTTTATGATGTAAAAGCAGACATTCCACACCTACATGTCCATGAAATGAAATCTAAGGTAAAATGATTGAAACATTTTGCATTATCTATCACAACTGGCAGCACACGATGCTACTGAAGCAGTAAATTTTCTTACTTGATATTCACGGAAATTAAAGGATTTAGTTTCATCTGAACCAAACATTCTTAAAAATTGAGAATGGAAATGTGGAATGTGTAAAAGAGACAGTAACAATGTCAAAAGAGCAGAAAGCAGTCAAAGGCCACTTATGAGTCCTCATAGCTAACTATGCGGTGTGGACTTTGCTCATTGTTGAAGGCCGTACGGTGACCTATAGTTGTTAATGTCTGTGTCATTTTGGTCTTTTATGGATAGTTGTTTCATTGGCAACCATACCACATCTTCTTTTTTATATCTTCAACAAAGCGAGAAAATCCCTCGACCAGAGGCGGGCTTCGGATGGCCCTTAACAAAATGTATACCAGTTCAAACTCCAAATTATAAAATAAACTTACCATTAAAAAACATACAAGACTAACAAAAACCAGAGACTCCTGACTTGACGTCAAGGTAATCATACCAAGAGACACATCCAATATGCAAATGTCAAGAGTCATAGTCTGGTCTAGAGATCCTTGTAAAAAAAACCAAAGCGGATTTTGATAAAAGGGTCATGGTGGTACACAAAACTAACAATATATCTTATGTATCTAATATATCTTAGAAGATGTGGTACGAGTGCCAATCATGCAGTTAATTCTCCATTTAATTCAAACAAAATATACAAGTTTTACATTGAGGGCAAAGGTCAAGCTTACATGAAGTTTCTCGTGTCAATAGACTCATCATCTTATGACAATACATCTACATGCCACATATTCAGAAGCAAGGTCAATTGAAAATTATATTTTGAGGTCAAGGTAATATACCGAGGAACACACTGCAACATGATGACACACATGCATATGCATACATGTAGGTAAGGAGTCAAAAAGTCAAAGTCTGATCAAATGTTCCATGTAAAAAATACACAGAGCAGTCTTGCACGAAAGCTCATCATGGTACACGTAACAATGTCTTATGTCATGATTCACTACACATGCAAAATATAGAAAACCTAGCGCAGAGACAGAAACACAAGACATATAACTAAACTCAATTGAATGGAACTTGTATTGCAGGTCACTACAATTGCCTTCAACAAAGAATATAAACTCTCGCAACAATTTATTATTATACAATGCAAAGTTAACCCCGTCTTTTACTAAAGTTTGAGCAGGATTCTTTGCAACGATCATCTTAACACATATAATTGAGAATCGAGTCGTGCAGTTATGTCAAGAAATTAAAACGGTAAGATTAGACTATAAAACAGTAAAAACTAGCCTAAGGGTTTACCATTAATTTTTAACCCAACCATATGATAGTACTATGGTAAACTTATGGAAACACATGATACAGTCATGAAATTGAATATTTGAAATAGTATGACCAGAAAAATACAAGACAGAGTTGTAAACTAAAGAAACTAATGATACATATCGAATTTTTAATCCCAATGTACAAATTAGGAACCGTAGTTTTCATTCAATTTATTTATCTAAAATGTACGCTTGGGTTAAACAATGGAAATTAACACTGTATATTTATATAAACGATCAATCTTGTAAAGGATAAATAAATGACCACATCTGCGGTTAGAGGGGAAGAGTTGTTTAAAGGACACGGTTATATTGTATTTTACAAGCGTATTAATGTTTATGTTTCACAAACACCAACGGTACATATATATAAATTTCACATTTGATATTTAACTGTTATACAATAAGATTTTATATGTGGTTTACAATTGATAATTTCATTTGAATATATATTGAAATACTGATGAAGATGTTATATGCTTTCGTGCAATTGTTACATCTTTATTCACTATAAACCAAATGACGTTATATGTAAAAAAAAAAAACTATAGGTCACCATACGGCCTTCATCAATGAGCAAAATTCATACAGTAAGCTTAATATGTCGCTAATGTGACAAATCGTTTAATCTTTCAGATGAGAAAACCAACAACTTAATTTATGTATTTAAAGCACAAACGAAACACCAACTCGATAACAACCAACGACAACAACAGAATAACAGGTTCCTGACTTGGAACAGGCATTTGAAGCATGTGGCGCTGTTAACCATGTTTGAGAGTAACCAGTCGTTGCCTAACCTGGGACAATGGTGTAACAGGTCAACATAATGGCATACCGTACAAAATATCAGGTTTGACCCATTAAAAAACTCACTCACTAAAACTAGCAAAAAGACTTGTAATCTCAAATACATAAATTTTATATAAGTTGTAATTGGCTTTGAACTAGCTGTGCGATTACTCTTAGATCTTTACTTGGTTTCTTTTTTTTTTTTTTTTTTGTTGTGGGATGTATAGATACGCTGCCATGTCTGGTCTGGGTTAAGCCGTTTTCGGCAGATTTTTAAAGTTTGTTCTTTTGCTGGTACAACACTGTGCCTGTCTCAATTTAGTAGTCTGACATATTTGTTTTTTCGTAAATTGTTTTGTTATACATTAGGCCATTAGTTTTCTCAAATGAATTGTTTCATATTTTTCATGTCCGGGTCTTTTATAGCCAACTGCACGGTCCGGTGTTTTTTTCATTGTAGAAGGCCGTACTGTTGCATATAACTCCTTACAACAACTTCATTTGCACTTTGTTGGATAGTTGTCAAATTGCACTCAGCATGCTGTATCTCCTTATTTTTATAAAGATACTGAGTATGGATCCAAGTGACGGAAAGCTAGTTCAACACCAAATACATCACGTTTTTCGTTTAATGAATGTAGTGTTAAGATATCATATACAGTATTAGAAAATTATGACCGTGTAATGCCAAAGTCACAGAATGTTGGACCGCATTGTTCATAACTATATAACAATACATATTCAGTATTAGTTTGTTTATTTATGACAACATCAATGTAAGTACCGATAAAACAATATTGAAGGATGTTTTTTATAGTCTGCGTTGAATCTACTAGTTTTTAAGCAGGGACCGTGGATCATCAACGCAGTCTTCGATCGATATTTCTATAAATTATTAACTTTCATCAAAGATACCAGACTTACAGTTTGGTATGGCAGAATTAAAGTAGAATAAAAGTAAGGAAATTTCTCACTTTCGGTTTAATTCCGGTTTATACTTTTGTATAATGTGTTCTTCCTTTGCAATTTTGAAAGCTTCAATGTCAATAAATATTCTTTTTTTTAAACCTTAATTTTCAAAATAAAATCTTAACACATCGGTCAAAATGTTCGTACGAACAAGTCTATTTAACAAATATTTTTATTAACTATATCCTTTTATAGGTATGCTAGTACATCGACTAGATACTAGTATTTTCAGTGTTTTACAGGGCTAAAAAATTTAAACCGGATTGTCCTTAGTAATTTACTTAACAGGTTGGTCGTCATGTAACCCAATATAACAAATTATGTAATTAACAATCCATTTTTGGTTCACCTTTTCAAATAAAGGATGAAGAGGCGAACCAAAATTAAAATACATAAGGTAGAAAAAGAGGGAGATGTTTTGGATGCACCAGCTGCGTACTTTTTGAACTTGATGAACTCAATAAAAAGAGAAAAAATAAACAGGCTTATCATATTTTATGCACCCCATATTATAAATTAAACGAAAACTGCTGCTGGCGGACTGTTATATTCCGTGGGTTTCCGTATACATGGAAGACAGGAAGTGTACCCAAATTCCTTTTAGTCACGTTTGTATCTACCTATTACTAAATGTCTATTAGAAAGATTGATATATCGAAGATGACATTATTCTGGGAAATCCTTCTGATACAACCTTCATATACACAGTGTCTATGACTTACATGAATTTTATGGACATTGAAAGTCCAGGGGGGTCACACCCTCATTTAAGCGGTCTCAGGTAGATTTTCACTATAAATTTTGAATATCCAAGTGGCACTTTGGGCGCTCCGTATACATGGAAGACAGGAAGTGTACCCAAATTCCTTTTAGTCACGTTTGTATCTACCTATTACTAAATGTCTATTAGAAAGATTGATATATCGAAGATGACATTATTCTGGGAAATCCTTCTGATACAACCTTTATATACACAGTGTCTATGACTTACATGAATGTTATGGACATTGAAAGTCCAGGGGGGGTCACACCCTCATTTAAGCGGTCTCAGGTAGATTTTCACTATAAATTTTGAATATCCAAGTGGCACTTTGGGCGCTCCGTATACATGGAAGACAGGAAGTGTACCCAAATTCCTTTAAGTCACGTTGTATCTACCTATTAACTAAATGTTTGCGTAATATTAGAAAGATTGAGAGATCAGGGGGCTCTCACCATTGTCCTGTGCTCTTTTGTCCTAAAATTTTGACAATTTTTAGCTAAACAGTGACAAGTTAAGCCCTCCGTAGATATCGAAGATGACATTTTTATGGGAAATCCTTCTGATACAACCTTTATTTACACAGAGTCTATGATTTACATGAATTGTATGGACATTGAAAGTCCAGGGGGTCTCATCCTCATTTAAGCGGTCTCAGGTAGATTTTGACTATACATTTTGAATATCCAACTGGCACTTTGGGCGCTCCGTATACATGGAAGACAGGAAGTGTACCCAAATTCCTTTAAGTCACGTTTGTATCTACATATTAACTAAATGTCTGCGTAATATTAGAAAGATTGAGAGATCAGGGGGCTCTCACCATTGCCCTGTGCTCTTTGTTCTAAAATTTTGACAATTTTTAGCTAAACAGTGAAAATTTAAGCCCTCCGTAGATATCGAAGATGACATTATTCTGGGAAATCCTTCTGATACAACCTTTATATACACAGAGTCTATGATTTACATGAATTGTATGGACATTGAAAGTCCAGGGGCTCTCACCATTGCCCTGTGCCATTTGTCTTGAAATTTTGACAATTGTTAACTGAAAAGTGACAATCTAATCCCTCTGTAGATATCGAAGATGACATTATTCTCGGAAATTCTTTTGATACAACCTTTATATATACAGAGTCTATGATTGAGTTGAATTTTATGTACTTGCAAGACCAGGGGGTCCCACACTCATTTAAGGGGTCTCAGGTAGGTTTTCACTATATAATTTGAATATCCAACTGTAAACATGGAAGACAGGAAGTGTACCCAACTTCCTTTTAGTCACGTTTGTATCTACCTATTATCTTAATGTCTGCATAATATTAGAAAGATTGAGAGATCAGGTGGCTCTTTCCATTGCCCTGTGTCCTCTGTCCTAAAATTTTGACAATTTTTATTTGAAAAGTGACAATCTAAGCCCTCCGTAGATATCGAAGATGAGATTATTCTAAGAAATCTTTTTTATACAACCTTTATATATACAGAGTCTATAATTTAATTGAATTTTATGAACTTTGAAAGACCAGCGGCGTTTAACACTCATTTTAAAAGTGGTCTCAGGTAGGTTTTCACTATGTAATTTGAATATCCAACTGGCACTTTGGGCGCTCCAAAAATAGGGAAGACAGGAAGTGTATCCAAATTCCCTTTAGTCACGTTGGTATCTACCTATTATCTAAATGTCTGCATAATATTAGAAAGATTGAGAGAGCAGGGGGCTCTCACCATTGAACTGTGCCCTTTATCCTGAAATTGTAACAATTTCTAACTGAAAAGTGACAATCTAAGCCCTCCGTAGATACTGAAGATGTCTTGACATTATTTTCGGAAATCCTTATGATACAACCTTTATTTATACAAAGTCTATGATTGAGTTGAATTTTATGGACTTTGAAAGATCAGAGGGGTTCCACCCTCATTTAAGCGGTCTCGGATAGGTTTTCACTATATAATTTAAATATCCAACTGGCACGTTGGGCGCTCCGTATACATGGAAGACAGGAAGTGTACCCAAATTCCTTTTAGTCACATTTGTATCCATCTATTATCTAAATGTCTGCATAGTATTAGAAAGATTGAGAGATCAGGGGGCTCTTTCCCATGCCCTGTGCTCTTTTTCCTAAAATTTTGACTATTTTTATCTGAAAAGTGACAATCTCAGCCCTCCGTAGATATCGAAGATGACATTATGTCGGGACTTCTTTTTGATAAAACCTTTATATATACAGAGTCTATTATTTAATTGAATTTTATGAACTTTAAAAGACCAGGGGGGTTTCACTATCATTTAAGCGGTCTCATGTAGGTTTTCACTATATAATTTGAATAATTAACTGGCACTTTGGGCGCTCCGAAAACATGGAAGACAGGAAGTGTACCCAAATTCCTTTTATTCACGTTGGTATCTACCTATCATCTAAATGTCTGAATAATATTAGAAAGATTGAGAAATCGGGGGCTCTCACCATTGTCCTGTGCCCTTTGTCCTGAAATTGTGACAATTTCTAACTGAAAAGTGACAATCTAAGACCTCAGTAGATATCGAAGATAACGTTATTTTCGGAAATCCTTTTGATATAATCGTTATATATACTTTCTCACTGCCCTTCTATGCCATTGGCGTGTAGGGCAGTAACAAAGGTTTTCCACTTTTGTCGGTCGTTGGCGGTTTTCTGTATTGTGCCCCATGTCTGTTGGTATTTATTAGCCTCTGCCTCTACAGTTCTTCTCCATGTCATTTTAGGGTCTTCCTCTCTTTCTTTTACCTTCTGGGGTCCAGTGGAGTGCTGTCTTTGTGATATCCTCCTGGTCTTTCCGTAGGACATGCCCAATCCACCTCTAGCGTCTTCTCATTGTTGTTGTGGCTATATCATGTTGTTGGCATCTGATGAAAAGGTCCTCGTTTGAAATTTTATGTTGCCAAAAGATTCGCAGAATCCTTCTCAGTCTTTATGTATGGAATACATACAACTTGTTTTGGTCTTGTTCTGTCATCTTCCAACATTCTGAACCATCCAAAAGTACAGACAAGACACAGCTGCTGTAAAGTTTGAGTTTGGTCAAGATGGTATATTGACCAGATCTCCATACAGCCTGCAAGTTGTAAAGAGCTGACCTTGCCTTTGATAGTCTCCTTTTGATGTCACATTCTGCGCCGCCATAGGTAGTGACAGTGCTGCCAAGGTTTGTGAAGGTATCAACATGTGGTAATGCTTTTCCATCCAGCAATACTGACCCTGGGTTGTTTACATTAAGTGTCATGACTTCAGTTTTCTTTACGTTGGTTTTCAGCCCCATCTGTCCTGAATATTTTTCTAGCTCTGAGGTCTTATCTTGAATATGTTGGTGTGTGTGAGACATTAATGTTAAGTCATCAGCAAAATCTAGGTCTTCCAAAGTGGTGAAAGTGCCCCATCTTATGCCTCTTGGTGTATTAGCTGTTGTTTGTCTCATTATCCAGTCAATGACTATTATGAAGAATGTCGATGACATGACACACCCTTGTCTTACTCCTGATTTTACTTAGAAGTATATATCACTGTATCCAACCCTGCACCGAAATCTCTTTTAGAATGCTTTTATGAGATTAATAAGTCTATATATTTGTAACATTGAAAGAACAGGGAGGTCTGACCGTCATTTAAGCGGTCTAAGGTAGGTTTTCACTAAATAGTTTTGTTTTTGGGACTTTCCATATTTATTTCTATTTAGGCAGCAACCATTTGATTTTCTGGGGGGGCTATGGTTTTTTTTGGAAAAAAAAGTTTGTTTCCAGTTTTTGGAGAAAAAAATAATTTGTTTTTGATTCTGAGAAAAAAAAATTGTTTGTTTCACCCTCAGCTGCCACTATATGTAATGCTAAAATTGAAAGAAAAAAATAGTTTTCGACTTGTCGCGAAAAAATAGATTGCTTTTCGCCGCAGGCGAAAAAAAAAGTTTGTACAGAAAAAATAACCATAGCCCCCCCCCCCCCCCCAGAAAATCAAATGGTTGCTGCCTTATAGTTCTATATGTTTCTAGAGTGATCGATGTTTGATTTTGTTTTAAGAAATATTAGATATTTAATAACATTTTGGCATCGTTCTATTGATAAAAAACCTATATATATATATATATCATCAAGACAAATATGCAACATACTTAATAAAATTGAGAAAGGAAATGTGGAATGTGTCAAAGCGACAACAACCCGACCATAGAGCAGACAACAGCCGAAGGCCACCAATGGGTCTTCAATGTAGCGAGAATTCCCGCACCCGTAGGTGTCCTTCAGCTAGCCCCTAAAAATATGCATACTAGTACAGTGATAATGGAAGTCATACTAAACTCCGAATTATACACAAGAAACTAAAATTAAAAATCAAACAAGACGAATAAAGGCCAGAGGCTCCTGACTTGGGACAGGCGTAAAATTGCAGCGGGGTTAAACATGTTTATGAGATCTCAACCCTCCTCCTATACCTCTAGCCAATGTAGAAAACTAAACGCATAACAATATACATTATGCATTGATAAAGGTTTATATTCAAGTACAACGAGAGTTTGAGACAACTTGATGGGGTCATAACACGATTTCCTATGTATCTTTTCGCTCCTTTCAACTATAAAAATCATGCTTTTAATGTTTTCAAATATTATATTTTTTAATGATTTTCTAATAAATTTGAATATCCAACCGACTGCTAGCAGCCGGTTGGATATTGAGTATCGAATAACGAATAACGAACCGGCTGCTAACTTCACATACATAACAATATGTTAGCCCCAGGCCATGTCATTAACATAAAACTTACATGGTTTGAACAATATACAAAATATCCAATTATGAATATTTGTCGCTAATAGGGGAAAGTCCTGTCAATGATGACATACAAATACAGGATATAAGGACAAAAATGCAGAATATAAAATGGATAATTGCTTTGTTAGTGATCATAATTCTACTTTTGTTTACTTTTCATTACTCTGTCCTGGAATCTACAACGACCACCACAATGGAATACCGTGAAAGCGATCACATACCGTTAGGTATTATAAACCAAATAGTTAACCAAAGGAATCTACTGTCGCAACAGTTAAACGAAGCCAGGAAAACTATTGGACAACTTCAGTGTGAGGTAATATATCACCATTATCTTTCTTTTAAAAAAATATTCCATTAAACGTTTAGCTAAAACTTAAATTTTTCACGAGTTTAGTTGGGTTAAACGGGCATTTTTACATTTGCCGTGTGAGGGCCTTATATGTCTTGCTGAGCAGTATGGGTTTTGCTCATTGTTGTAGGCCGCACGGTGACCTACATATAGTTGTTTTTACATTCTTTGGAATCTGGTGGAAAGCTGGCAATTATATTTTCTTATTTTTTATAGTGTTAGTTTGATCTCATGCTGGTGCTATTCTTTTTAATGACGTTGCTTTATTGCTATATTGTGCTAGTTTTAATGTACTGTAAGCTTGCTTTCAGTAATACCAGATAGCGTTTTAAATTGATCGTAAGTATACTGAATTGTTCATTACTTTATAGTTTATACTATCAATCCTAGTCGTAAGTGTTTTTGTTTGTAAAACTGACACGTATTTATTATTGTAGTATATAAATATTTATTTTTTTCATTATTACAGATGTTACATATCTATTGTCTGTGTATTGCATAATTGTTATTAATTGTTTATAATGATATTGTTTGTATGCTATATGCCCTCCTGGGGCCCTAATTTGGTAAATTAAAATATTCTATTTTATTCTATTATTTTCTGTATGTTTCGATATTGTTCTATATGATACCGTTATTATAGAGTTAAATTAAGGAACTTTTATTTTTACCACTTATTTAAGTCAAAAGTGGAAAAATTGAGACCTAAAAATAAAAGTTTAAATCTAGAATTGATTCAGTTTTGATCTCAACAGAACGTTAGACTTCAAGCGTAAAATTGAGAATGGAAATGGGGAATGTGTCAAAGAGACAATAACCCGACCATAGAACAGACAACAGCAGAAGGTCACCAACAGGTCTTCAATGCAGCGAGAAAACCCCACACCCGGAGTCGTCCTTCAGCTGGCCCCTAAACAATTATATAAACTAGTTCAGTGATAATGAACGCCATACTAAACTCCAAATTTTACACAAGAAACTAAAATTGAAAATAATACAAGACTAACAAAGGCCAGATGCTCCTGACTTGGGACAGGCGCAAAAATGCGGCGGGGTTTATTTCTATACCCGGGCATATGACCATACTTTTGAAATACATCGCGTTATTTTGGCCGACGCACTGTGATTTTGCATTCTAATGAAGATACAGTAAATATTTTCTACCAAGACCACATGATAACTTTTCAATTGGGAATGACCAAATCTATCATAATCACATGCGTTCACATGACATATGACATGTTTTATGTATAACAAGAAACAATTACTGTCCATATAACAATTATTTCAATACAAACAAATACAACAATTTTTCACAGAAAATTGTACCAAACATCGCTGAAATGTTAGGTCCTCCGCTGCGCAAGCTTATAATGTCCTCATAGTTCAGAGAGTCAACGCTGAATCTTTTTGCGAAAGCTTGATATTGCGGCTATTATTGTCGTCTTAAACTTCAGTCATTTTGGTCAACGCATATATATTTTCTTGTAAACGTTTTCATTTTTAATTTATAATAAAATACTTAACATTTTTACAGAAATCCGACCAAAAGACCAATTCTCAAGGAGGTTGGTGTAAACAAGCAAGTACAGAAACAGGCGGCGAACACATGACGGACATGACACTGGTCAAAGCATTAGCATATTTCCTAAAAAATAAAAGCATTGGCAGCTTCGGTGACGGTCCTGGTGCATACAAGAGAGAAATTCTTAAACTTGGGCTCGTACAATCATACACCTCCTTTGATGGAGCACCCTATTGTGAAGAAACAAGCGAAGGTCGAGTAGTGTTTATGGATTTAACAATTCCTCAGTATGGCATTCAGCAATTTGATTGGATATTATCTTTAGAAGTTGCAGAACATATACCTAAAGCATACGAGAATATATATTTAGATAATTTATTTAGACATGCTAAGGAAGGTATAATACTTAGTTGGGCAGTGCCTGGACAGGGGGGACTCAGTCATATCAATAATCAACCTTTACAACATGTTGTGGACGTTATGGAGAAAAATGGATTTACAATAGATCAAAGTATCTCCAAAGTTCTCCAAGACTCAGCAGAACTGCCTTGGATAAAAAGTAATTTGTATGTTTATAGAAGACACCAGCACAGTATGAATAGCACGTATAAAGATTTATTTGTGTAGGTCTCAATTGTAATATTTCAGTCTACATTTGAAATCCACATTTTTGTAACTTTTATTCTACAATACACAGATTTGCTGTATAAAACTATACATTTGTGTCGTTTTACAATTGACAGGATGAATAATTATAACCCTAGTACATGTATTGTTTACAGTTTGCCTGGAGATCTATACACATGTAACGAAATAATCGTTGTACATGGTAAATCATAATGTAAAATATCCAACATAAAACTCATATGCCCTCAATGACACTCATATCAAAATATATATAAAGCCAAACAAGTACAAAGTTGAAGAACTTGATGATCCAAAATTCAAAAAAAAAGTTGTGCCAAATACGGCTAAGGTAATCTATGCCTGGGATAAGAAAATCCTAGGTTTTCGAAAAATATAAAGTTTTGTAAACAGGAAATTTATAAAAATTACCACATTATTGATATTTATGTCAACACCTGTTACTAAACCAGTGCTGGATTTAAAGGGAAGAAACTCTTTATGAAGCAAATTTGGTTAATATACATAGTTATTTTACCTTTTTCGATTTATGGTTTCGGCCCTTTTTAAAACAGTGGATCCTCTATTGTATTGGAACGACCAATCACCATTTAACTCTGAGGGTGAATTCGGATTGGGGATTATGATTTTTCTTTAAAAAAAATGCTGAAACGTTTTTTTTACACTATATTATATTTTCATTAAGCAGAAGGGATAAATGTATGATTGCTAATCGAAAAAAGTAAACTAATTCTGTAAAATTATATTTCAATTGTTTTCTCCATTTCTTCCTCAATGGTGAATTATAACGATTACCTGGACTTGATAAAATTTTAACTTATTTAATCATGCATAGTAATTCTGCATGTTTTATAACAGTTTCCAAGTTCTGCAATGATAAATCTTAATTATTGGTGCATATTTCTAGCCTGAGGAAATAATTGTAAAATTATCATGTCTGTATGTAAATGTTATACATAATATTTTAATGAGTTTCAGTAATATGGTATTATAAAGCACCATAAGAATGCCTATGGTAAAACAAAAACTAAAAATTGTCATAAAAATGAAAAGAGAAAATAGTAAGGCTGTTTGCGTGTTTAATTTGAATGATAGTTTAATATCAAATGTTTAGAGCAATCATTTTGTTTTTTTATTTTCAACATATTTTCTTATTGTTTTGCCTAGTCAAAAGGGTGTTATAGTGCTAAAAAAATATTATTCCAATTTTTCATTCTTTATTCTAAGTTTCCTTCAAACATACAATGCAGAATATATATTCAATATGATGGGAGCGTCAGAGAAGAGGTGAACTATTTTTCGATGATTGTTTTAATATTTTTTGATGAATGTATTGTATCGAGTAAACTGACATACATTCATTGTTAAATTCTTGCATTCTAATAAATAGGCCTCGGAAATAAATAAGATGGGATGCATTCACGTACAGAGAAATATTCGACCGTGAATGAGGACTTTACGGTGACTTGTTGTTTTTCATATTGTTTACATGTGCTTCATAATGTATCTGGAAGTGAGTTTCTGCCAATGGTTTTATTCATGTTGTTTATAAGAGTTGTGTTTTATAAAAGACTGAATGATAAGTGAGAATTTTTGTAGCAAAATTTAAGCTAAAGCAAATGTGTACATGTTGATTTAAAACTGTTAAAAAATAAGCTTAATGAACTAACTTGTTTTTACTTGAATCCATATCTTCGGTGAGCTAGAATGACTATACTTAAAAAGCAAAAGTCATTGGGCAATTTTGAGAGAGGACTAAAAGCGTACAAATAAGCAATATATAATCATGCATCATCGGGTCGAAATGTAGGAAATTTCGTGCAATTTTTTGTTTATCTTTATTCAATTGTTCAACATTTATATACAATAGACATATTACCTATTACACAAAAATATCACAAGATAATGTTTTAAGAAAAATGAAATATATAATCAACACAATGAATAATCAGAAATTTAATGCAATGACGCCTTCAGTTTCTTGTACCAGAATATTATTCTTTAAAAAGTGTTTCTCAAAAACATTCCTCATACATCTTGCATCACACAAACATTCATACAGGTAAGTTATGTAATGTTAATTTCGTGCAATTTTAAAGTTGAAAACGCCGTTTAAATTAATTAAGTTTCTCTACAATTACCTCAATCCATCAAAAAATGTGTACCAATCAGTCATTGTTGACGGATTTTAACATACAAATTCAAATTCAAATATATTTTATTGCTAATCAAAGCGCCCACAAGGAGCCGAACAATCAACATTAATAACATACAAATGATTACAAGTGATTCAATATGATTAAGACACAATGTTATAAACAAAATATTTATTAAGACAAGTAGAAAAATACAACAAGCACAGTATTTAATAATATAACTAGGTTAAAAAAATGGGGGGGGGGGGGGGGGGGTCACTGGGCATTACTATTTCTATATATCATACATGTATCTACACTGTATGTTGTTACACGATTAATTGATTGTTTATATCATGTCTCGATTTTCCAAAAAAAACCAAAAACATGTGATTGAAAAAACATAAATTAAAAAAATAGTGAGGTGTGGTGTCATTTTCAATGAGAAATTTATTTAGTCCAAAATCAAAAGGAACTAACGCATTATCGTATTTACAGATGTCTACAGTGGATGTCACTATTTGATCAGGATCTATTGACCCTTACGGGTCACCCGAGATCATCAGTAGTTCGTGTTGCTCAGTCTATAGTTGTCTTTGTAGTCTTTTGTAGACTGCAGTTTGATTATTCTTCGTTTTTCTTATTGGTCATTATGTTGTATTTTGTTTTGTTTTTTTACTCGTAATTTTTAATTTTCCCCGTAGACCCCTTCATTTATTTTGCCTGCTTTCTTCGTTGTCTAATGGCTAGTTAATTCGGGAACATTAGCACAGTTAAACGAAACACTAATTTAGGACAAATCACCTATGATGGCCAAGTTGTTTTTACTTTTATCGTATTCTTTTCTTATTTTAGTGTTGATATGTTTGAAAGCTTGATGTTCGGTGTGAGCACTGGCTCCGTGTTGAAGGACGTACTTTGAACTATAATGGTTTAATTTTTACAAATAGTGACTTGGACGGAGAGTTGTCTCATTGACACTCATACCACATCTTCTTATATCTATTTCTTAGAGCGTCCTGGCTGCAGTTGCTGCTTCCCATCCGGTATAGACACTTGTCTAGATTCAGAAAGGTGTTGAGCTTGTCATGTGGTTTAGACTAGCTCTTGTATGGACTCAGAAAGATGTTGAGCTTGTCATATGGTTCAGACTCGGAAAGATGTACATGTAGAGCTTGTCAAATGGTTTAAATACTTTTATAGACTCAGAAAAATGTTGAGCTTGTTATATGGTTTATACACTTGTATAAAAAAAATAGAGATCATAGTTACATTTGTATGTAGACCTCTACATGTCTCTCTAGATTTTTTGACAACTTGAGTATTAACCCAAATATCTTGTAATTACTATTTGTACATTTGATGTCTTTATCAATGATACATTCTACCATATGACTAGTTTCGTAAGGTCGTTCGGCTTTTGTGAAATTTTTGATTGTGCTAATTTGATATAGCTATCTCCAAAAAATCTAAGCGTGCATGAGACGGTTTTATCATTGTCAGTTAATCAATTGTTCAAGCTAAATCGAACCAACTATTCCTCTTTTTGGAAGATCAAAATCAAAGATTCATAATGATTTTTTTTAAACTTCATATAACTAACTTGGTAATATTGTTTTGTGTTATTTTATTTCGTTTTTTTTTAGTTTTGTTTAGTTTCTTTTTCGGTTCGTTTTGGTTTTCTTTTCTTTTCTATTGCTTTGTGTGGTTGGGAGTTTTGTTATTAAATTCAAAGAATGTAACAAAATTAGCATTTCATGTTTTTGCTATCATTTTATGACCCTACTTCTCGTCAATTGCCATTGATATATGTGGTGAAGTGGTATGACATGGTTACTTTCTTGTTAGTTAGACATTAAACAGTCAAGTAATCATGTTAATACATTTCTTTTTATTAAACTGGTTTGCAAACATTTGGTTTTTTAATTTTAATTTTTATTTCATTGTTATTCATTTGTTATTTGCAGTTTTGTAATTTCCCTATCATGGTATAATTGAGGTCGTGTTATGAATAAAGCTGGATGGTATAGATTTAGATATTGCCAATAACTATTATCTGTAAAAAAATTGTTTGAATTCCTTAAATATTGTGATACATTGTAATACTGACATTGATACATCGAACTTGCTTTAAGTTTGTTATGGGGAGTAAACGTCAACGAGACAACAACCCAACGACAAAAATAAAACACAAACAAATAAAGAGAGAGCAAAATAAAGTATCTTTCAATATGTCATGCTCTGAATCTAACCAAAATCTATAAAATGTTGTTAACTTTTTTTAAATAAAAAAAAAAAGAAATTAAAAGAGATCTCAAAATACTCAAAATAGAAGATAAACTCTATAAGATCAAAAAAGACAAAATACACAACCATCATACTTCGGAAGTTTCTGGTTTTTGGCAAAAACATGAATATATGGCCAGCTTTAACTATAAAAAAAGAAGATGTGGTATGATTGCCAATGAGACAACTCTCCATAACCGACCAAAATGACACAGATTTTAACAACTATAGGTCACCGTACGGCCTTCAACAATGAGCAGAGCACATACCACATAGTCAGCTATAAAAGGCCCCGAAATGACAATGTAAAACATTTGAAATGAAAAAACTAACGGCCTAATTTATGTACAAAACATGAACGAAAATCAAACATGCTACACATAAACAAACGACAACCACTGAATTACAGGCTCCTGACTTGGGACAGGCACATACATGCAGAATGTGGCGTGGTAAGGGGGATCCCAACAGTCCCACTAACATGGGACAGTGGTATAATAGTACAACATAAAGAACGAACTATAAAAATCAGTTGAAAAAGGCTTAACTCATCAGATGGATAAAAATATAAGTGGACGTGGCCGGGTATTTGTAAATCCAAATAACAAAAAGACACTAGGTACAGATCTGAGAGTACTCGCAGTTTACTGCCAGCTAGTTGAAAACCACTAACAACTAATAAAAAAAATCATGCATCTATAGGACTAGTCTCTTACAATCTCAATCATCCACCTTTAACTTGCTGGTAACCCGGACTAGTCTTTTACAATCTCAATCATCCACCTTTAACTTGCTGGTAACCCGGACTAGTCTTTTACAATCTCAATCATCCACCTTTAACTTGCTAGTAACCCGGACTAGTCTTTTACAATCTCAATCATCCACCTTTAACTTGCTGGTAATCCGGACTAGTCTTTTACAATCTCAATCATCCACCTTTAACTTGCTGGTCATCCACCTTTAACTTGCTGGTAACCCGGACTAGTCTTTTACAATCTCAATCATCCACCTTTAACTTGCTGGTAACCCGGACTAGTCTTTTACACTCTCAATCATCCACCTTTAACTTGCTGGTAACCCGGACTAGTCTTTTACAATCTCAATCATCTACCTTTAACTTGCTAATAACCCGGACTAGTCTTTTACAATCTCAATCATCCACCTTTAACTTGCTGGTAACCCGGACTAGTCTTTTACAATCTCAATCATCCACCTTTAACTTGCTGGTAACCCGGACTAGTCTCTTACAATCTCAATCATCCACCTTTAACTTGCTGGTAACCCGGACTAGTCTTTTACAATCTCAATCATCCACCTTTAACTTGCTGGTAACCCGGACTAGTCTTTTACAATCTCAATCATCCACCTTTAACTTGCTGGTAACCCGGACTAGTCTTTTACAATCTCAATCATCCACCTTTTACTTGCTGGTAACCCGGACAAGTCTCTTACAATCTCAATCATCCACCTTTAACTTGCTGGTAACCCGGACTAGTCTTTTACAATCTCAATCATCCACCTTTAACTTGCTGGTAACCCGGACTAGTCTCTTACAATCTCAATCATCCACCTTTAACTTGCTGGTAACCCGGACTAGTCTTTTACAATCTCAATCATCCACCTTTAACTTGCTGGTAACCCGGACTAGTCTTTTACACTCTCAATCATCCACCTTTAACTTGCTGGTAACCCGGACTAGTCTTTTACACTCTCAATCATCCACCTTTAACTTGCTGGTAACCCGGACTAGTCTTTTACAATCTCAATCATCCACCTTTAACTTGCTGGTAACCCGGACTAGTCTCTTACAATCTCAATCATCCACCTTTAACTTGCTGGTAACCCGGACTAGTCTTTTACAATCTCAATCATCCACCTTTAACTTGCTGGTAACCCGGACTAGTCTTTTACAATCTCAATCATCCACCTTTAACTTGCTGGTAACCCGGACTAGTCTTTTACAATCTCAATCATCCACCTTTAACTTGCTGGTAACCCGGACTAGTCTTTTACAATCTCAATCATCTACCTTTAACTTGCTGGTAACCCGGACTAGTCTTTTACAATCTCAATCATCCACCTTTAACTTGCTGGTAACCCGGACTAGTCTTTTACAATCTCAATCATCCACCTTAAACTTGCTGGTAACCCGGACTAGTCTTTTACACTCTCAATCATCTACCTTTAACTTGCTGGTAACCCGGACTAGTCTTTTACACTCTCAATCATCCACCTTTAACTTGCTGGTAACCCGGACTAGTCTGTTACAATCTCAATCATCCACCTTTAACTTGCTGGTAACCAGGACTAGTCTTTTACAATCTCAATCATCCACCTTTAACTTGCTGGTAACCCGGACTAGTCTTTTACAATCTCAATCATCCACCTTTAACTTGCTGGTAACCCGGACTAGTCTTTTACACTCTCAATCATCCACCTTTAACTTGCTGGTAACCCGCACAGTGACTCTCAATCAGTCTTTTACACTCTCAATCATCCACCTTTAACTTGCTGGTAACCCGGACTAGTCTTTTACAATCTCAATCATTGGATGATCAATCATCCACCTTTAACTTGCTGGTAACCCGGACTAGTCTTTTACACTCTCAATCATCCACCTTTAACTTGCTGGTAACCCGGACTAGTCTTTTACAATCTCAATCATCCACCTTTAACTTGCTGGTAACCCGGACTAGTCTTTTACAATCTCAAACATCCACCTTTAACTTGCTGGTAACCCGCACAGTGAGAACAGGCGCGGAATGGGGGGGGGGGGGAGTCCGGGGGTTGGAACCCCCCTTTTTTGTTGGCCGATCAATGCATTTGAATGGGGACATGTAGTCGGACCCCCCCCCCCTTTTTTTAAATGGCTGGATCCACCCCTGGAGAACAAGACGTTACTTTACCTTTGTATTTAAATCAGAATTATCCGCATCTAAAACATCTTATGTTTTCAATTCTTTACCATGTGTACTTACTATTTGAACTAACAAATGTCAGGGAAAATTTCGACAGTGGATTTATAAGAATAAATCTAAATATCAATGCAAAATGCTTCAATACATCTTAACAATCAAAAAAGATAAAATTTCATGCTTGATTACTTGTAAAATATTTAAAATTGTGGTTTTCTCGTTTATACCCTCCATTTAAATTCGTTATAACGTAAAAATCGATTGTTTGAAATACATTACTATCACTGGGTGTTTGACAGTTTAAACGGATTTATAACAAGTGTCATCTGTAAATATACATGTATAAACACCAATCTGTACGTCTTATGTCTGTATATACATGTATAAACACCAATCTGTACGTCTTATGTCTGTATATACATGTATAATCCGATTTTAGAATATTCAGTAACAACAATAGATAAAATGTAGATGTGTGTTGTTTTCCGTTCATCCGTACTACCTGTGTATGTTAAATAAGACAGAGTTTTTATCAATAATAAGAGCATGTTGTTTAGAATTCTTGGATGAAAATTGTGTAGATAATTAACCTTGGAATATAAGGCTAACGTAGTGAGATCCAGAATTCAGGTGAGTACTATTTCAAAAGTTAGTATAAATATGGGCTCATAGACTTTAGAAGGTTACATTCAAGCTGTGTAGATGAGGATGACAATAAATCGTAATTGAATAATTAAAGATCTCTAATTTCGGTACAGTCGTATTCGACAAGCACACGAGTTACGAGAGATCTGAAATTTGATGTGAAGATGATGGTGATGGGACAATAATTTCTAAACAGCATATATAAAATTTGTATATTATTTTACGAGATTTATCTCATGATACCCCTTTTCGTTCTTCAATAATAATATTTTAAAGACGTTTTCTAGACATTGGCTACACTGTTTCAATGTTCGCCCTGGACGATAGCGCTTACATGAACTGATTAATAAATATACAGGAGATTCAGATTGGTATAACATCCGGTTTTCTTTCAGTTTGAATACTTAGTCTAATTCATTATTTAAAATTTATAACAATATTTATTATTGGGAAATTATAACAATGTAATAATACAATTTTACAAAAGGTTTTCTTCGAATTGTAGATATTATAAAACATGTCGGACAGTACAGAAATATTAAACAGAATTTATAATCCGAATCTTGCCCATGTGCTACATCCTGTCACCCTTCAGCATATGGCCAGAGAATGGCTCAAGGAAGACACCCCTAACTTTGATTATGGTGGTTTTGTGGTTGGAGAAAAGGAAGAAACGGCATTGTTGTTGATGAAGGGGGAAGGGGTTTTAGCAGGAGTACCGTTTTTCAATGCTGTCTTTAAGGAGTTGGAATGTACAGTTACATGGAACGAAGTGGAAGGAAATTTTATTGAACCAATTAAATGTGTTGCTACTGTGTTCGGCAAAGTCCGTCAACTTTTGCTCGGTGAGAGAGTAGCATTGAATTGTCTTTCAAGAGCAAGTGGAATCGCCACTTTAGCTAGAAGATTGCATAACGTAGCAGACGACGCTGGGTGGAAAGGTCAGATTGCAGGAACAAGGAAGACCACTCCTGGATTTAGACTTGTAGAAAAATATGCTCTTTTAGTAGGAGGAGTCTCCACACATAGATACGACCTCTCCTCCATGATCATGCTTAAAGACAACCATATATGGACAGCCGGCAGTATAAGTAAAGTATGTAAATTGTTTAAAAAAAAACTTTATATCCCAACCTTACATAAATCAGACATGGCCATACTGTATATGAATACTGTCTTTATTAACTGTGTCTGCCATTTCAAAATCTTGTTGAACATAATAGTTATGGTGATATATTTATCACAAAATTTCATCCCGTTTTGATATCACTAGTGGCACTTTATGATAAAATACCCTCCTTAATCGAAAGGCAAAATAAGTTTTAAAACAGAGGATTAAGTCTTTGGTTAGCCCAAATATTTATTTATTTGTGTTTGTTATCGAAAAATTCCATTCATCTATCAACACAATTTACAAGTACTGAACACTTTAAATATAATAGATTTGAAATTATCCATTTAATTCCTTTCACAATGTCAATATTGGTTTGCAGTTAATAGTAAATTAAAAAGTGGTTAAAAGTAAATTTGAAATGATATATGGCGAAAGTTCATTATACATTTTCACGTATATGACCCCGACCATTCTATAAGCGTTTACTTTTATGTAACAATTTATTGACTTTCGGGTATATTTAAAAAAATACTTTGATCTGTACTTTAATTTGTTACACTTTTGGATATACATTGATCAGAGAAGTTAATGTCACAATCAAAACTTATAACTGACTGATGGGTAGCTAGCTGCCTTATAGCTAGCATTTTTTCCTGTTATAATCTAAAAATTTGGTTCCGGGAAAGTGAGTTACTTTTTTTGTTTATCCCTCCATGGATTGAATTAAAATGTTTGTATTCTGTATGGGCAATGAAATTGAAATGCTAAGAAGACAAAAACATTCGCTCAACACGTCACCTGTCTTTCCCTTTAAGTTCCTATCAGACCGGAGGTGTCAGTGTACTTAAACATCCACAAAAATAAACGGTTGCGCTCAACTCGGTCTCAAATACTTGTATAACCTTATATCCCTAGAAATGTTTAGGACCATCTTTTCGTCTCCTTTGAAATTTGATTTGTGTTTTTGTTGAATATGAACAATATTGAGGTCAACGTAGATTTTGACATTTTTTTCATTTTGTATTTTGTTGCTTAAAGGATTTTCGTACACTTCTAAACATGTGGTGGAATAAGACATATAGCATTAAATAGCACAATAACTGACATATGTTTGTCCCTCGTAACACGAAGTGTACGACTTATTATTCTCAACCTATCAGACTGGACGTATACTTGTACTATACCCTAGTAGTAGGTATATATTTTATACGTACATCTTGTTTTTTTGGGGTTTTTTTTTGAGAAACATGTGATTTAATGTTTCACCTCGACCGCTTTAACTTTATCTGAAACTGAAATTATCAAGATGCTTGATTTTTTTATTGACAACATATTAGTTACGTTCGGAGGACATGTTTTTTAACAGAATGGCGGCATTCCAATGAGAACCAATTGTGCCCCTCTTCTTGCCGACTTATTTCTTTATTATTATGAGGCTGACTTCATGCAGGAACTTCTTAGGAAGAAAGATAAGAAGTTAGCAATATCCTTTAACTCAACTTTCCGCTATATAGATGACGTTCTTTCACTAAATAATTCAAAATTTGGTGACTATGTTGAACGCATGATTTACGCATCTATCCCATCGAACTAGAGATAAAGGATACAACAGATACAGTTAAGTCGCCCTCATACTAGAAATTGACAACGAGGGTCGATTGAAAACAAAACTTTACGACAAAAGATCAATCTAATTAAAAACCGATCTCTCATCGCTCCCGTTTTCTGATATGTCGCGTGGGAGATCTAACGAAACACGCTTTGAGGTCACATGTGAGATCGGTTTTTAATTAGATTGGACAAAAGATATGATTTCAGCTTTCCAATTGTGAACTTTCCATTTCTAAGTAGCAACATTCCAGCAGCACCTGTATACGGGGTATATATCTCCCAATTAATACGATATTTCCGTGCTTGCATTTCCTATCATGATTTTCTTGATAGAGGATTGTTGCTCACAAGGAAGCTATTAAACCACTAAGAGTTCCAAATGGTGAAGTTGAAATCATCCCTTTGTAAATTTTACGGACGCAATCACGAGTTGGTTGACCGTTGTGGAATAACCGTTTCACAAATGATATCAGATATGTTCCTTACGTCGTAACTACAATCCCCTTCCCTTTCATGAATGTGACATACCGAATTAAAATTGAGAATGGAAATGGTTAGACTATTTACCGGATTTGTTATAACATAAGCAACACGACGGGTGCAACATGTGGACCAGGATCTGCTTACCCTTCCGGAGCATCTGAGATCAGCCCTTGTTTTTGATGGGGTTCGTGTTGCTTATTCTTTAGTTTTCTATGTTGTGTCATGTGTTCTATTGTTTGTCTGTTTGTCTTTTTCATTTTTAGCCAGGCGTTGTCAATATAAAAAAGAAGATGTGGTATGATTGTCAATGAGACAACTATCCACAAAAGACCAAAATGACACAGACATTAACAACTATAGGTCACCGTACGGCCTTCAACAATGAGCAAAGCCCATACCGCATAGTCAGCTATAAAAGGCCCCGATAAGACAATGTAAAACAATTCAAACGAGAAAACTAACGGCCTTATTTATGTAAAAAAAAAAACAGGCTCCTGACTTGGGACAGGCACATACATAAATAATGTTTATTTTCGATTTATGAGTTCGACTGTCCCTCTGGTATCTTTCGTCCCTCTTTTAAAGCTTTCTGCTTAAGTATGGAAATTAAACAAATAAGAAGATGTTATGTTTCCAAATGTGACAACTATCCATCACAGACCAAATTACGTAGTTGTAAATATCTATAATATTGTTCATCATATATACGGCCTTCCACAATGAGCAAATCCCATACCAAATGTCAAGCCCTGAAAGACCATTTATGTCTAATTCACAGAACTTGATGGATGTTTGGCATAGACAAAATAGAAACTAACATGCACACTAACTAACACTAAAGTCACTGACCTTATAAATACATACTTTAGGCTTAACCATGTACTAAAAAAAAGTACGATTCTTAATGGGATTTAACTTTTTATGTTAATTATATGTTTTGTTGAATAACCAAAAAGAGAAGAAACTTACAAAACCATCCCATAAATGAAACCCTCAGTAGCCAGAAAAGTAAATGTGCCATAAATACAGTTGTGTATAATTGGTTATTGTTTCTATTCCGTATTGATACGAAAGAGATAGAGGAGAGCCACCGCACCTCATCAATGTTTCTTTCTCTTCCCTTTGTCTGTTGAGCTTTTTTTAAATCTAAACTTTAATGTGTGCGACGATGAATAGATGTATCATAATGCAATTATTCATTGGTTCTCAAAGCATAACATGCCATCGAAATTCATTTCAGGCTGTAAAGGATGCCAGAACTATTGGTGGATTTTCGACAAAAGTGGAAGTCGAGTGTCGGAGTGTAGAAGATGCAGAAGAGGCAGCACGTGCCGGTAGTGACGTAGTTATGTTAGACAATTTTAAACCCGAGGTATGACCAAAAAGAATGCAATGTGTTTGTAATAAATATATAAATCATGAGTAACAAATGATAACTCAATAACTTGAAGTCTTTGATTAAATAACGACATGAAATTAACTGTACTTCTGCCACTAGATCGATGCCGCTTATGGTGGTTCAACAAGCCTCCAACTCTTTAGTACAGTTAGTTCTTCTGTACTGACCTAACTTATCATCCACTGAAAAAAAGTTATTACAAATTCAGACAAAACTTTATATTTTGATAATTTGGTAGGACCTTTGTAGAGATTACAGCAGATGCAGTTTGATTAGTATTGTAACTTATTGTTGCATAAAAGCAGCAAACCATGTACACTTCTGGGTAACTGGTACAAGAGTTCTTCAGCTTGAAGGGGCAAGTCGTTGCACTCTATATGTTTGCGTCTTTTTAATCACGTTGACATGATTGTATATTTACATACCCAACAGCATACGTAACTATATTTTTATGTAAAACGAACCGCCTAAACTATTTTTATAAACACCATAAATAAGGCAATATAATTCCATATTGAAAAATTAGTTGGATGAACCTAGCTTTTCAATTTGCCAGTTCTTATACATCATTGGCTTTCAAATATTCGGCAATGAGAATTCCTGCATGATTTTAGTCAATCCAGAAAAGCTATTCAGACACATGCAATTTTAAAGTGTTGTTTTCGGTATATAACTTGCAACTCTATATTTGGATAACTACCAAATTAAATGAAGTCCTCGGGTGAAAGCGTATTTTGTTTGTTTATATTTATATCATTGTTTTTAGTGAAAGAAAATTGTTACTTTTATTTTTTAGGCTTTAAAAGAAGCAGCTACAGTTTTAAAATCGAAGTTTGAAAATACATTGATAGAGGCCAGTGGAGGGGTAACTGAAGAGACATTATCCCAATATTTATTACCTGAAGTAGACGTAGTTTCCCTAAGTCGCCTCACACAAGGATACGATACTGTGGACTTTTCATTGAAAATTCAGAAAGATGGAATAGACCCTACAAACAAACCAGTTGAACAAATACTGAATAAAACATAGTTCATTTAAAGTTCGAAGTTCTTTATTCTCTATTTTATTTACAGTTCGAAGTTCTTTATCCTCTATTTTATTTACAGTTCGAAGTTCTTTATTCTCTATTTTGTTTACAGTTCGATGTTCTTTATTCTCTATTTTGTTTACAGTTCGATGTTTTGTATTCTCTATTTTGTTTACAATTCGATGTTCTTTATTCTCTATTTTGTTTAAAGTTCGTAATACTTTATCATGAATATGTTGGCCTAAAGTAATGATAGGATAAACAGATGTACCATCAATGGCATGTATACAGTAGATATATAAAGCAATCGGGAATTATAATTTTCAACACTTAGAAGATCAGTGGCGGATCCAGAACTTTCATAAGGGGGGTCCCGCTAACTGACCTAAAAGGGGAGGGCACCCTCCAGTCATGCTTCAGTGATTCCCTATATAATCAACCACAAAAGGGGGGCCCGCCCCCCCCCCCCCCCCCCCCCGATTTACCTATAAAGATCATAGATATAAGTAGATGTGGTATGAGTGCCAATGAGACAACTCTCTATCAAAGTCAAAATTTGGAAAAGTAAACCATTATATCTTTAAAGGACCCCCAAAATGACTAGTGGAAAACCATTTATACACCAAACCAAAGGTCTAATCAATACGAAAAACGAGAAACACTTATGAACCATATCAACAAACGACAACCACTGTAGCTTTATTGTATTTGATACTTTGCATACGTAAATCTTTGTTTTCCTGTCGACAATTAAAGCTAAAATACCAAATGTGTAGGCACGCGTTTCGTGTTCTCTCCGTATAAATAAAACGTTGTTGGAATGGTTGTTAAATAGATTTTGTATAGCTAAAGAAAAATATATGTTTCAAATTGGGTAAATGACCATGATTCATTTTTAGATAAAATAGTAAAAGTCAAAGTCTGAGTGCGGAAATATGAAGATAGATAGATGTAAACGACAAGATCTGAAAAATAAGACTAGGTTGACCTTTTTTGCAGTTTTACACTAAATTCCAGACGTTTATAGCCTTAATACAAACATGCGAGACACAATACAAGGATATGAAGACGTATACCTGTCAAACTCGTGTTTTATTGACACCTGAAGGATTGTGTTCGGTAGATTTATAATACTGCTTGATTTTCTAATTCAATGGGTCAACCATATGACGTAATCATACCTTATTCTTGTTATGTTTAAAATGAAATTTTGAATGCATAAATTAAGAAAAGGGTTAAAAAAGAGACAATCTTTCTCAATTTGCAATAAGATTTTGATACGGTCATTTATCAAGAATTGTAGGCTTCTTTGTTTAATTTGAATTAGACGTAAATAAAGGCAACAGTAGCATACCGCTGTTCAAAACTCATAAATCCATGGATATCAATTTTGGAATGCTTTAGCCAATCAAAATTATGGAATCTTATGAATTTGCTTATAATTAATGTATTTAGTTTAAGATTCTTTATTTTTTTTCATCGGTTGTTATTGGTTTTGGCCTAGATGTCAATAACTGTGAGTACTCTCAGATCTGTTCTTAGTAACTTTTTGTTGTTGGGATGTACTAATACCCGGACACGTCCTATCTGTCTTTTTGTTTGCATACATGAGTTGAACCTTTTCCAACTGATTTCTAAAGTTTGTTCTTATGTTATCGTGTTGCAGCACTGTCTCAGGTTATAGAGGCGTCGTCTAACATGCATGTTTAACCCCTTCATATAGTGTAAATGCCTGTCCCAAGTCAGAAGGCTATTTATAGCTAGGAGCTATTTTTGTCGTTTTTTGCTGTGTTCATACTTATTTTTCGTTCATTTGTTTGTACATAAATTAGTCTTCTCGTTTGAATTGTTTAACATGTGTCAATTCGGGGCGTTGTGTAGCTGACTTTGCAAAATTGGCTTTGTTCATTGTTGAAGGCCGTATGGTGTCAGATAGTTGTCTTATGAAGAGACGTTTCAATGACTATTATACCCATTCTTTGTTGGTTTTTTTAAATGTATCAATATTTTTTTTTTATTTTTTCCTTAAATTTTTTGATACAAAAGTTTCTACACTTGCGTTATTAAACATATGTATTAATCTACCAAAATCATTTATTTGTATTTTTATAATTTTCGCTATAACATGGGACAGCCAACATTGGTATTACACAATTAATCCAATCAACATAATTATATATATAAGTAAGTATTAAACCCAATCACATCGGTTATGTAATAAAAGAATAATGTAAATGTGAGGATCAATAATAATAATACTTTATTTCCGTAAGCAAATACAGCTTATTGGATTTACACAATATAAATATCCAATAGATAATATACAGCATAATATAACATTTATACACAAATTATACAAATTAATGAAAGAATTAAGCGGAGTATGACATATAGACATATTAAACTAAAAATAAACATTTGAATAACTAACCATTACGTGCTTTTTCTGCCAAAAATAAATATTTTCCAAGGTTGTTTAGCTCTTTGACATTTCTTACAGATAACAGTTGTACTAATTTAAAAGTAAATGGTCTCTCATAGTTATAACTCTTTATATATTAACATCTGATGTCGTTATATTTATCACATTCTAAAATAAAATGATATTCATCTTCAATAGCATTTTTATTACACATACTACACAAACGTTCATTTCTGGCTTTACTATAGTATCTACCTGTTTCTATACATAGTGCATGAGCATTAATTCTATATCTAGTAATATAAGATCTATACAAACAATAAGAGGGGCATTCATTTGTGTATTATCTTTATTAGCCATGTCTCACAACTTTGCTTCTATCGTCCGTCGTCATAGAAAATTTTAAAAAAATCTTCTCCTCTGAGATCTACCAAGTGTCGTCTGTATGCATCAAATCTGTCAGACGACTTTTTATAATAGTTATATATAAAATTGCCGGACCATAAGCAAACCATTTTTTCATTGTTGCCTATAACAGCTATATAAAGAAATTTTGAATAACAAAAATGATAAGCAAGACAAGATGTACAAATAAGTCTAATCAGTGATTGTATTATGTAGATATAGGAAGATGTGGTATGAGTGTCAATGAGACAACTCTCAATTCAAGTTAAAATTAAAAAAAAAGTAAACCTTTATAGGTCAAGGTACGGTCTTCATGCAACGCTGAGCATTGGCTCACACTGAACATAGATATAAAGGGCCCCAAAAAAGTACTAGTGTAAAACCATTCAAACGGGAAACCAACGGTTTAATCAATTTAAAAAAAACGAGAAACGAGAAACACTTATGAACCACATAAAAAACGACAACTACTGAACATCAGATTCCTGACTTAGGACAGGTTCAAACAATTGCAGCGAAATTAAACGTTTTAATGGTACCAAAACCTTCTCCCTTATCTGAAACAATAGTATATGACTCTTTCAAGGAGCTTCATTCCGATTTTTACAATTTCTTTGCATTTTTGCCTAATATCTTAACAAAAACTATTTTAGAGAAACTTAAATAAGCTAAAAAGATCAGCAATACAAGAGAAAACGGAAAAGTCAAACAGCAAAAATCGTCAGTCGACTCCTTATTAAAGTGAATGCTCTTTGGTGACCATTTATACCCATTTATTTTGTTTTAAATATAAAATTAAACAGAGTTGGTATGATTACCAAATGATACAACTATCCACCAGAGTTTAAATGAAGTAACTGTAAGCAAAAATAGGCAACCGTACGACTTTCAACAATGAGAAAAACTCATACCGTATAGTCGGTTATAGAAGGCTCCGACATGAAAAATGTGAAACAAATCAAATGAAAATATAAGGCATATTATCTTGAAGACCATAGTAGATTAATGGAAAATTTAAACAGTAACAATGACTAACAAAAGAGATTTTTGTCATGAATTTCATTCTAGTCTATACAATGTTGACAAATATCCATTGTTGAAGATGCACCTAGACCTAAGTGAGCTTCTTATATTCTTTAGTACATCTAGTTTTGGCTGTTTTCTCTGTTGTACAGGATTCTGGTCCGCTTACGCTCATTTTGTCACTTCCTACTATGATGTTTAGTTGTAATATATAGAAAGTACAAATTTCGTAGTTATTTCTGAAATCAGTTTTTCTTTTAACTTATTCTTTAATTTGAAAACAATATTCCATGTATTTACGTCCCCATCATTCGCTAATCTTTATTTTTGTCCATTTTACCCTAAAATTACCAAATTCTGACTTTCAAATCATGGCTGTGCTGTTCCAAAGGTTTTTAAAAAGTGTCAGATTCCTGTTTTTGCTAGCAGTATAATGTACTTGTTAGGAACAGTGTCAGTGATTGTCTCTTGTTCGTATTTTATTTTTATGTCTTCTAGAGAAAAGGTTAAATAACAAAATTACCGAACTCGCAGAAAAATTACAAAGGAAAGTACCGTTTTACAGGTAGCCATACCTCTCACTTGTACGACAGTCACATAAAATTTCATTATATTGAAAATTACTATTTTATAGGCAAACGTTCGACCTTCAACAATGAGAACAGCCCATATGGTCGGCTATATCAATCTCCGCTTGGGCTATTATGACGTCACGAATTGACACCATTGTTGCACTTCTAAAATAACCTTCATCAGATAACTTAGTGATCGACAATTAAAAATCAAAAACATATGTAAATTGAGAGCATAAAAACACGACTCTATTTAACTTTACACTCCTGAGAGAATTACATCTGCAATTGTATAATGCTGTTGTCTGCGGTTATCGCTTGAATTAGTGTTATAGACATTCTCATTTGGAATGTTATGTCATGAATTCTGTTAAATTCTTATAGTAATTCTATTAAACTTTTTCGACATCATTTCGTTCTGATATTCCCAAAAGGAGACAAAACGTTTCAAAGGAAACAAATCAATTGACAGACGTCAATGTTGACGATGATGTATGGTGGAACGAGAGTGTGATAAAAAAATGACTATTTTTGTTTTCTCGAACCATTCTTATTAAGAGTATAATGTATTTTATCATGCACATTGTTGAAAGGAGATACGTACCATGTAGTTACATATTTGTACGTAATCAATAAGTAAGAAAGGAGGATTTGACGATAATCAAAAGCGACCTCTAGTAATATCTATAATCTCGTGGTTGTATTGGTTTGTTAAATAAGACTTGCGCTCCTCGATAACGATAGCGTTTACTTCAATTTGTTTCGGTCAGCAGAACCTTTGCGGTCACGATGATTTGGATAGACTTAAAAACTAATGTTTTTATTTTATTTGTTTTATTTGGAAGTTATTTAATAGTTTGTGCTCAGGACATGCAATGTGATATAAAAAATGTCAGCAATATTGTTACGGCGTCCAGTATTTTACATGCAAATCTTTTAGACAGTGTTGGTATTTCCTTTGTATTATACATATACAACAAACAAAACGACCGTTGGAAATTAACAGATATATTGAATATTGACTTTAATGATTTAAATTGTTCCAGAAGTTTTTATTCTCTAGACTCGAATGGTATGTTAAATACGCTTCACAACAGTGAGTGTAAAAATAGTACTATGATCAGAAAAGCATTTTGCATCTCTTCAGATTTAAATGATGTTCATTTTATCGATACAAAATTTTCGTATTTCTCAGGAATAAATGTTAGTTTTAGCGATAAAAATTGTACAGATTCGTTCAGGAATTTTATAGAACGTAATCGTCAGACTATACCGAAAAGAAACTTGGCTGATTTTCTGACTGACATGAATAGTTGTATGCGTCATATAAAATTTCTGGACCAGTATGTTTATTCTTACGAGCAGCAAGATGGAAATGGTCTGTTAGAAATTGGAAATGAAATTACTGAAGATAATCAGGTTCTGTTTGAGTTTCACAGCACAAAATGTATGTTGAATTTTTTGGAGTTCGTTCATTCTCATGGACATTTAGTTACAGGAATAAGAGAGAAACATCTAATTAGCTTACGAATGATAAATGATTTCACTGAAAAGCATGGATGTGTAGAAGTTCGATTGCCTTGCTATGGTACGCCATATAAACTTATACAATTTGGGATACCGCGCAAAAGTATAAGTTACATTTCTATAGCGCTAACCATAATAGTTATAACAGTGAATGCATTTGTGGTCATCGCATTTCTACAGAAAAAGCACAGGTCACCATTAACAGTTCTATTGTCCGCTCTGGCTATTTCCGACACATTTACAGCTTTGATGATTACGTCACCAGATTTCATTGCTCGTATGTTTGATTTCAACCAAATAGTTTATTTTGGTGAAATATATTGGCACTGGTACATTTTTGATTATCGCAAGTTTCTGGCTGTGCATACAGTTGAAAGTTTGGCATTCACGTTCCACATTGTGTCTGTTTTAATTACAACTTTGTTGTGCTTACTAAAGTCTGTTTCACTACAATTCCCGCTGTGGACGAGAACGCACGTTAATAACAAGTTGTGTTTTGCTTTGTCAGTGGCATTTTCTATTTACTCTCTCTTGTTAAATGTGCCGTTGATTGCAAGCAATTTTTATATAACTTATAATATAAACGGTGTTCCTTGCTTAGATTTGCAGAGTGACATATATAAAAGCCATGAACAAATTGCTAAAACTGTTAATTCAGTTATAGGCATTACATATTTAGTGGCAGTCATTTTGATTATAACAAGTACTGTTTATTTATCATGGAAGTTAATATACCACAGCAAAAATATATCGTGCACTGAGAGCCAATTATCTCAGAAGAAACAACACAGGTCTGCCGTCATCGTTGTGATTGTTTGTGTTATTTTTATATTGTCTGAATTTATTTCAATACTCGAGACGATAGCATATATAACAAAATTGAGCAATTTTTACAACAATAGAGAAGTTCTATTTCAAGTTGTAGACATCAGCTGGATATTAGGATTTGCTTTGAATTTTTTCGTATACCTTGTTATGGGTCAATTGTTGAGAAAGAAACTTGTAAATTTTGTAAAAAGAATAATCAGATTAAAGGGGGAAAATAATAATAAGATACAAAGGGTGAAAATAATTATAAGATAAAAAGGGGGACACGAAAAATCAGATAAGAAAGGAGGAACATATTACTGTTGCAGTGAAGTACTGATTTTGAAACACTTTGTTGGTTGAAACGTTTTAACAATAAAAGATGATTCTTGTGTCGTTATTATTTAATTATTCAGAATTGATTTGAATGAAATATTTTCTTATTAAATAATAACCTTATTTGCACTTATTATAGTGTTGTTGAGTTCATCCTTTTTCTTCTTTTTAACATGACATAATAATGATAATAATACATATGTAATAATGTATACATATCATAATTATCTTTTTTACACACAAACGGAAATTTCTGTCTAGATACTTTTATAAAATGGGCATTGGCAGTCAAATTTATGTTCACCGATTTGACTCAAATTCTCATTATTTATTTATTGCAATTTTCAAGGCATGGACTAGATAATATGTATATCATCATTAACGTTTTGAGTGTATTTTAGTCTATGCGCCACCTTATTAACTATCGAGTTGACCTCCGAAGAATGATGACGGTTACAAATATAAGCATAAATCTAGATACAAATACATAGCGAACTCGTGAAACTTGACTTTTTCTGTGTCTGTGTAATTTCATGTTATATGTTAAAAATAATTCAACTTTGTTTCATGTTCATTGTTGATATTCTTTTTTCTGTAATAACCGAACACATCAGTCATGCGTAATCCAATCTAGCTAAGGGGTTACATTGAAGGTCTCATGAATACGGATTCAATGAGATCAAATTATTCACTTGCAAGTGAATAATTCATCATCGATGTTTCTTAGCTGATTTTGACAAAATTTAACCATACCGGTTGCTAAAGGCGAATTATTGTTTTACTATCATTAAGGACTGAACAAAATAAAATCTTACATTATTTTTTTGGTATATCTCAGAGTTAAAGCCTCTTTTAAATTATATCCGATCGTAATTAACTGGAATTTGCAAATTCTCCTGCCACATATATGTGGTTCTCTCCGGGTACTGCGATATCTTCTCTTACAGGATCAGATTACATTATTTACATTTGCACCTCCGTTTTCCTTTCTTTGATAGATACTCAATCGGTCTATTTAAGGAAGAACTCTCTTAATGACCGGAGTCTGGCTGGTAATTTTTGTAATATGTTTTAGAAAATATCTTTAAATGACAAAAACACACATTCGTTAGCTCAGTCTGTTATAGTGTGTTGTCATAATACGATGAGTTGGGTGGTGAAAGTGCTGCAGGAAATAGCTTCTTTAGCTCAGTCGTTTAGAGCACTAGTTTGGTTCCCTCCTCAAAATATTCTAAATGCCTTCGATATTGTGAAATAATATAGTCGGGAACAAGTCTATTAAAACCACGACTTTCAACGCATAATTTCCTAGTTCGCGAAGACTTCCATTTGAACAATTCCATTTCGTCAATTAATTATGTTCTGTTGTAAAAGACAGAAAATTTGGTTTTACCAACACGCAAACTTTCTTAATGATAGAAGTGTATACTGCTAGTATAGATGACGGATGATGTATTATTCTATTTCTCAACAATACTAGTATCCTAGCTGATTAATATTTTTGTTTGTTATCTAGATTCTAATTAAATTCTTTTTAGTATTTAATTATTAATGGCTTTTAGTTCAATCACCGAAGAGCATGTAAACGAATTGATGTGTTTATTCTCAGAAAATGGGTTTTGAAAGTTCAATGTTAGCCTTTTATAATCTAACGAGATAATCTATTTGGTGTATCTTATGTAATTTCACTAAAATGAAATGAGTTCAAACCATAACCTTGCTTCTGATGATTAATTGTAAGAAGTTATACTTGTTCATAACATTTCTATAGGCTAGGATAGTAAATAAAGCAAAAAATAGATGACGATAAACAATTTTTACCGATCTTGTTTTATATGCAATTGCAAATTATATATCAACTTTTGTCAATTCTTGAGAACTTAATACTGTACTTCTATTCGGGACGAACCTCATTGTTACTAAATTGAATATATCTATAAACGTTGCAATCATCAATTTGATTTAGGAATGCAAAAGAAATAGACGACAAAGACATCAAACTCAGATGCATATAACAATTAACGAAATATTGCATTGGCTTCACAATTGGTCTTTCGTAGCCAATAGTAATGTATGATGATATACATTTTTTTCAGCAAAGTTAAGTTATGTATTGGTTTAAAAGAGTGCATTTTTATAACTCAGGTCTTCTGATATCACTCATTGTTTTGTTTACATGCAAATAATACAACTATATATTAGACTAGTGATCAGATTTCCGACTTGATGCGGGCCTATTAACATATGATTGCTAAAAGACATTTCTTAATAATCTTCTATCCGTGGAATAAAGACTTGCAATAACAATCACAAGAAATTCTCGCTAAAAATTTCGGTAGATATCCTATGGCACCTATTAGTAGTTAAAGATGATTTCATTCAACAAATGAATTTATGACCTTCATACATGTATGTGTCGATTAGAACACGGCCATATACCAAATTGTCAATATTAATCATCCATGTAATTTGCTCGAAGGGATAGTTGCAGAATTTCAACAGAAGGCAATTTCTTGCCATGCAAACTATCGATGAACATGGAGACGCATTTCAAATGAAATTGAATAAGTCACTTATCAAAGAACTCTGTTACAAAAAGTATGCTCAAAAACAAAATTTGCTTATGTGGAACTCATGCAGACTTATTCAAAAATAAGTTGTTGTACTTCATGCGTAGTGCAGGTAAAATACACACTCGAATATAATTCGTATTCTTTTCGACCAAATATCGATAAACAAGAGGAAAGGAAAAAAAACAGCTATTCCTTTGTTTCAGTTTTATTATTTCTTCAGCGATTGTATTATGTTTTGGATTTCAATTTTTTTTTTCGATCATTAATGATGAAAGTACATTGTCGACATGACCTTACGGTGTGTTGATTGTTGGTGTTTGACGACACCTTAAACACTATTTGCTATATGTAGGAAGCCGGCCGGTGTACCCGGAAAGAACCGCCGACATAGGAGGGATCTTTAATAGATGCAAACAAGAATCGAGTCGCGCGCACCTCGAAGTTAAGCACAATTGTTTCCTAGTATATTTATCCTCATTTTGGTATGCCTTCACCGAATGATAAAATTCCTTTCCTCTCTTAAATTAACTCTGAGATCACCATGACAAGAATTTATATTGAGTTTCTTTTCCTTGTTGCTTAAGAAAACGGAAGTATAAATTTGATGTTAAACTTTTGTTGTAGATTTTGTTTTAGAGCATAGTTACGAAAACCTCCACGCAATATTTCGACAGCTTTCGAGATATCTTGGGACAGGAGACACAACGCCTCTTTGATTTACTGAAATGGCATCATTGCGTATAATTATATATGTTTATAACAGTTGCTTAGTTGCTTTTGTTGCCTTTTTTGAAATCGGACTCAGACTTATTTTGAAATGAGTTTTATTGTGCGGATTAGTGTGAAAAGTAGAGAAACAATGATTTTTAATTGGATATCTAATCCGTTTGTTATAATTTTGGTATTCGTGTTCTATTCCAATTTTGTCTGCGGTCGATCTCTGTCTGTATTATCCAGATGAGACCAGATGAGAGGAGGACAACGTTTTTCTATACGTTCATTTTGATCTACATGTATAGAAGTTATATAAGCTAAAAATAAGCCTAATACGTTGTACTTATCTGATTGATTTTTCCTCCTAGCTTTTATTTATTACTTTTGTAATAGAACCCGCATCTTTTGTTAACTTGTCTTTCCTATAGACTTGATTTACTGCAAAAGGCAAATCCTAATGTCATTACATAAAAAGTGACTGAAATAATTTTGCAGATAAAACAGTTTTTGATCAAATTGAGAATTAAAATAGGGAATGTGTCAAAGAAATAACAACCCGACCAAAGCGCATAAAACATATTCGACTATATTAGAGATAATATTTGACTATATCAGAGATAAATATTGCTAAATATTTTAAGAAGTTTTATTTTTTGAACGAACGCTATAACGTTCGATAAAGAACTGATCAATGCGAATCCGAGACTATGATATTTTAAAGCCTTTTTCATTGAGTGTGTAGGCAAAGGTAATATCTTTGGTTAGGTTGCTTGCTAGCTCAACCGTGAAGTCGTTATTAGGTAATATATTCTTCCCTCCTTTCGAAGTAGCCTAGCCCTACATACAGATAGATTGGTTATCTGTCGGATTAGTCTACTCTTAAAGGAAGGTAATTTACTTAACCCAAATAACGACTTCACGGCTCAGCTAGCAAGCAAGCTAACCAAAGACTTTTGCTTACGCACTCAATAAAATTGGCTGTAAAGGTATACAACACATAATTTGTGTTCTCGCGGTATATATCTGCATATAAATAGATATAGGAAGATGTGGTATATGAGTGCCAATGAGACAACTCTCCATCCAAGTAACAATTTATGCACTAATGATGATTATATATATAATATTTTATGATTTGACAATTAAATATGGAAAACTTGAGAGTATGCTTAATTGTATGTTGAAGACACAAAAGGAGAACATTTCAAGAAACCAGCAATATTATAACACAGAAAGATATTGTAATGACTAATTAAAAAATGTAAATAACAAACATCATTCGAAGAGTAAAGAAGGATAGAAGAAACAAAGAATTGTTATTTTATAAAAGTATTTTTTTTTTCTATTTAGGATAACATTAAGACGTTGAAGAGCAAAGAGTTTTAAACAATCCCAATCACGACAGAGAATCATTCAGGAAACATATAAAGATAAACGAAATGAACAACAGTGGTTGTTAAGAGCATTTGGGATGAAGGTGTGGATGACAGTTTACAGAACATAGTCTATTAGAAAACTGATAGCAAAATACACAATAATGGGGTGCTAAAATATGGAATAGGGAATAACATAACAAACAAACAGGAAAGAATATACAACAAAAGATAAGTACAGAAATAAAGACAGACAGATGATGTCGATTTTTAAGGAGAGCCATTTTCAGAAAAGAAAAACAACACTCTATACATAGAAATACAAATAAGAAAATCCTAGTGACATCATACAACTATTGGGAAACGGGGAAATCGAAGACAAAATGTCAAAGTCAACAAAATAACGATTGTTTGTAACTTAACTGGGAATAATAACCCTGTCACACATGGTCCGAGACCACAATTATTTCGTAGTGCATTTCTTTAAGAACATAAATGAAAATCAAAAAAATCCCACCTGCGCTTTTTCAATGAAATTTTTACAGTGTGTTGTACTAGTTTTGGGACATATATTAAAATTATAGAAAACTTCATCGACTCTAACTCAAAATATGGACAATTTTATGTTTAGGGCGTCTTGAAATCTTTTCACAGCTTCCGAAGTGCTAATTTTTAGCCTTTTTCAGCTGGACCAAATCACTACTTTCCTTTAAAATTTGGGACCCAAATTTTTTTTACAGTGTAATTTCACCCCCTTCTTGCAATTTGAGGCATTAAACATGGATAAAAAAATTTGGAAGGGGTATAAACATTAATGGCAAGTAACCCACTGTCAACACTAGGGACTATATAATCAAGGGACGACAATTGTGGTCTCGGACCTAATAAAATACCTTCGATATTGTAAAATAACAAGCGTTAGGCTTTCAAAAAGGCTATTCGACTCTTAGCTGATGAAAATGGAAAGTGCTCTCGCTTTGTAGATTAATTCATTTACTAGAATAGCCACGTGCATCAATCAATTTTTTTTACCACACACGTGAGGTCACACGTTATGAAGTACATGTAGTAATATATTGTTTAAAGTTGTTGCTTACTCCAGAAGATTCGACTATTTATAGATAAAAGTTACCTGTGCAAAATCTAATTGCTAGAATAGAGAGGACAAATCCGATACTCTACGGGATTGAAGGACATTTACTAGGTTTGGATTGTCCTAACCAATCAATAAACTTTGATTATTCACGTCTCGTAATATCTTCCAATCAGGTAGCAAGAAAAATTCAACGCACTAACTGTCCATCGTTCAATTCTTAATCTCGACTCCTAGGAGTCGATAATATAGTCGGGAACCAGTCTATTAAAACCACGACTTTCAACACATAATTTCTTAGTTCGTGAAGACTTCCATTGTAATATATTGTTTAAAGTTGTTGCTTACTCCAGAAGATTCGACTATTTATAGATAAAAGTTACCTGTGCAAAATCTAATTGCTAGAATAGAGAGGACAAATCCGATACTCTACGGGATTGAAGGACATTTACTAGGTTTGGATTGTCCTAACCAATCAATAAACTTTGATTATTCACGTCTCGTAATATCTTCCAATCAGGTAGCAAGAAAAATTCAACGCACTAACTGTCCATCGTTCAATTCTTAATCTCGACTCCTAGGAGTCGATAATATAGTCGGGAACCAGTCTATTAAAACCACGACTTTCAACACATAATTTCTTAGTTCGTGAAGACTTCCATTGTAATATATTGTTTAAAGTTGTTGCTTACTCCAGAAGATTCGACTATTTATAGATAAAAGTTACCTGTGCAAAATCTAATTGCTAGAATAGAGAGGACAAATCCGATACTCTACGGGATTGAAGGACATTTACTAGGTTTGGATTGTCCTAACCAATCAATAAACTTTGATTATTCACGTCTCGTAATATCTTCCAATCAGGTAGCAAGAAAAATTCAACGCACTAACTGTCCATCGTTCAATTCTTAATCTCGACTCCTATAGGAGTCGATAATATAGTCGGGAACCAGTCTATTAAAACCACGACTTTCAACACATAATTTCTTAGTTCGTGAAGACTTCCATTTGAACAATTCCATTTCGTCAATTAATTATGTTCTGTTATAAAAGACAGAAAATTTGGTTTTACCAACACGCAAACTTTCTTAATGATAGAAGTGTATACTGCTAGTATATATTATGAAGGGTGATGCATTAGTCTATTTCTCAACTATACTAGTATCCTAGCTCATTAATATTTTTGTTTGTTATCTAGATTCTAATTAAATTCGTTTTAGTATTCAATTATTAATGGCTTTTAGTTCAATCACCGAAGAGCATGTAAACGAATTGATGTGTTTATTCTCAGAAAATGGGTTTTGAAAGTTCAATGTTAGCCTTTTATAATCTAACGAGATAATCTATTTGGTGTATCTTATGTAATTTCACTAAAATGAAATAGGTTCAAACCATAACCTTGCTTCTGATGATTAATTGTAAGAAGTTATACTTGTTCAGAACATTTCTATAGACTGGGATAGTATATAAAGCAAAACATAGATGACGATAAACAATTTTACCGATCTTGTTTTATATAGTTATCAAAAGTACCAGGATTATAATTTTATACGCCAGACGCGCGTTTCGTCTACATAAGACTCATCAGTGACGCTCAGATCAAAATAGTTAAAAAGCCAAATAAATACAAAGTTGAAGAGCATTGAGGATCAAAAATTCCTAAAAGTTGTGCCAAATATGGCTAAGGTAATCTACTCCTTGGGTAAGAAAATCCTTAGTTTTACGAAAAATTCAAAGTTTTGTAAACAGAAAATTTATAAAAATGACCATATAATTGATATTCATGTCAACACCGAAGTGCTGACTACTGGGCTGGTGATACCCTCGGGGACGAAACGTCCACCAGCAGTGTCATCGACCCAGTGGTGTAAATAGTTATCAAAAGTACCAGGATTATAATTTTATACGCCATTGCAAATTATATATCAACTTTTGTCAATTCTTGAGAACTTAATACTGTACTTCTATTCGGGACGAGCCTAATTGTTACTAAATTGAATATATTTATAAACGTTGCAATCATCAATTTGATTTAGGAATGCGAAAGAAATAGACGACAAAGACATCAAACTCACATGCATATAACGTTTAACAAAATATTGCATTGGCTTCACAGTTGGTCTTTCGTAGCCAATAGTAATTTATGATGATATACTTTTTTTTCAGCAAAGTTAAGTCATGTATTGGTTAAAAAGAGTGCATTTTTATAACTCAGGTCTTCTGATATCACTCATTGTTTTGTTTACATGCAAACTATACAACTATATATTAGACTAGTGATCAGATTTCCGACTTGATGCGGGCCTATTTACATATGATTGCTAAAAGACATTTCTTAATAATCTTCTATCCGTGGAATAAAGACTTGCAATAACAATTACTTTTATCAAATCAAGCCAAGAAATCCTCGCTAAAAATATCGGTAGACCTCCTATGGCACCTATTAGTAGTAAAAGGTTTGATTTCATTCAACAAATGAATTTATGACCTTCATGTACGTGTCGATTAGAACACGGTCATATACCAAATTGTCAATATTAATCATCCATGTAATTTGCTCTATGGGATATTTGTAGGATTTCAACAGAAGGCAATTTTTTGCCATGCAAACTATCGATGAACATGGACACGCATTTCAAATGAAATTGAATAAGTCACATATCAAAGAACTCTGTTACTAAAAGTATGCTAAAAAAAAAAATTGCTTATGTGGAATTCTAATATGACGTTCTTCTTTAGCTTTGGGTACAAAACCATGTTCTAATTTGAATAGAACATGGGCTGCACGTGATTGACGTCACAATTGAAATTGAAATTGTTGGTGTTGCTCGCTAGGAAATTAATTAAAAACATTTTTTTTTATTGATAAACTGTTGATTTTTCTATAACGTTTCAAAATAGCGACATTTCGAGCGTCTGCTATTGGTCCGCTTCGAAGAACAAAAGTTCAAAATATTCCTATTAGAATCGAAATAATTCTATCATGCCATGATCTATGCTCATTTTTACATGGGTAGGCATTATATTTGTAAACATTTAATACCTCGCTATTAACAAATATAATGCCTACCCATGTTAAAATAAGCATAGAGCATGGCATGAAAGAATTATTTCTTAACTCATGCAGACTTATTCAAAAATAAGTTGTTGTATTTCATGCGTAGTGTATGTAAAATACACACTCGAATATAATGTGTATTCTTTTCGACCAAATATCGATAAACAAGAGGAAAGGGAAAAAACAGCTAGTCCTTTTTTCAGTTTTATTATTTCTTCAGCGATTGTATTTTGTTTTGGATCTCAATTTTTTTTTATCATTAATGATGAAAGTACATTGTCGAAATGCCCTTGAGGTGGGTTGATTGTTGGTGTTTGACGACACCTTTAACAGCACTATTGGCTATATGTAAGAAACCGGCCGGTGTACCCGGAAAGAACCGCCGACATAGGAGGAGTTTCTTTAATAGATGCAAACAAGAATCGAGTCGCGCGCACCTCGAATTTAAGCACAATTGTTTCCTAGTATATTTATCCTCATTTTGGTATGCTTCACCGAATGATAACATTCCTTTCCTCTCTTGAATTAACTCTGAGATCAGCATGACAAGAGTTTATTTTGATCGAGTTTCCGTTCCTTGTTGTTTCAGAAAAAGGAAGTATAAATTTGATGTTAAACTTTTGTTGTTTTCAGTGCATAGTTACGAAAACATACATTTAATATTTCGACAGCTTTCGAGATATCTTGGAACAGGAGACACAACGCCTCTTTGTTTTACTGAAATGGCAGCATTGAATATAATTGTACATGTTCATTAACATTTTGCTTAGTTTCTTTTGTTGCCTTTTCTGACGTCGGACTCGGGCTTTATTTTGAACTGAGTTTTAATGTGCTTATTGATGTGAAAAGTATAGAGAAACAATGATTTTAATTGGATATCCGTTTGTCGTAATTTTGGTATTCGTGTTCTATTCCAATTTTGTATGCGTCGATCTCTATAGACTGAATTATCCAGATGAGACCAGATGATGAGAGCACATCGTTTGTCTATATGTTAATTTTAATTACATGTATAGAAGTTATATAAGCTAAAAAAACAACTAATATATACGTTGTACTTATCTGATTGATTTTTCCTCCTAGCTTTTATTTTTTTACTTTTGTAATAGAACCCGCATCTTTTGTTAACTTGTCTTTCCTATAGACTTGATTTACTGAAAAAGGGAAATCCTAATGTCATTACATAAAAAGTGACTGAAATAATTTTGTAAATAAAACAGTTTTTGATCAAATTGAGAATTAAAATAGGGAATGTGTCAAAGAAATAACAACCCGACCAAAGCGCATAAAACATATTCGACTATATAAGAGATAATATTTGACTATATTAGAGATAAACATTGCTAAATATTTTAAGAAGTTTTATTTTTTGAACGAACGCTATAACGTTCGATAAAGAACTGATCAATGCAGGCGCGGATCCAGAGGTTCCGGGGGTTGGAACCCCCCATTTTTTTGGACGATCAATGCATTTGAATGGGGACATGTAATTGAAACCCCCCCCCTTTGTCCTGGGTTAGGACCCCCCCTTTTTAAAAGAGCTGGATCCGCCCCTGCAATGCGAATCCGAGAATATTTTAAAGTCTATTTCATTGAGTGTGTAGGCAAAGGTAATATCTTTGGTTAGCTTGCTTGCTAGTTTAACCGTGAAGTCGTTATTAGGTAAGATATACTACTATCCTTTCGAAGTAGCCTATCCCTACAGACAGATAGATTGCATGGTTATCTGTCAGATTAGTCTACTCTTAAAGGAGGGTAATTTACCTAACCAAAATAACGACTTCACGGTTCAGCTAGCAAGCAAGCTAACCAAATAATCCAAGTAACAATTTATGCACTAATGATGATTATATAATATTTTATGATTTGACCATTAAATATGGAAAACTTGACTGAGAGTATGCTTAATTGTATGTTAAAGACACAAATGGGGAACAATTCAAGAAACCAACAATATTATAGCACAGAAAGATATTGTAATGACTAATTAAAAAATGTAAATAACAAACATCATTCGAAGAGTAAAGAAGGATAGAAGAAACGAAGATTTTTTTTTCTATTTAGGATAACATTAAGAATTTGAAGAGCAAAGAGTTTTAAACAATCCCAATCACGACAGAGAATCATTCAGGAAACATATAAAAATAAAAGAAATGACCAATATTGGTTATTAAAAGCTTCTGGGATGAAGGTGTGGATGACAGTTTACAGAACATAGTCTTTATGAAAACTGATAGAAAAATATACAATAATGGGGTGCTAAAATATGGATTAGGGAATAATAAAACAAACAAACTGGAAAGAATATATAACAAAAAATAAGTACAGAAATAAAGACAGACAGATGATGTCGATTTTTAAGGAGAGTCATTTTTAGAGAAGAACAACAACACTCTATACATAGAAATACAAATAAGACAATCCCAGTGACATCATACAACTATTAAAAACGGGTAAATCGAAGAAAAAATGTCAAAGAAAAATATAAAATGATTGTTTGTAACTTAACTGGGAATAATAACCCTGTCAATCATTCATCACAATTCACCGTTCTGGGAAACAAGAGATGGATAATTTCTGGTGAAGAGAAATTGAATGTAATTTTCCTGGAGCAGCTATTTCGGGAAATTATTGTTGTCAGTTTCTACAGACTTGAATTATAGAAAACTTATAATGAAAGTAATCAAGTTCACTTAGAAAATTATCAAAAGGAAAATGAACAAACATAAAGAAAAGTTGAAATGTTTAGAAAATTACACAGACTTTTGTTTATCATGTTTATTAGAAAATGGGTAAAAGTATATCCCTAGCGAATAGTAAAAAAATCACATTGAATGCCTGGACTTGGAAATTTATGAAAATTATGGACCTTATCTTAAAAAAAACATCATTTTTGATGAGCGTGGTTAAATCATCATTAATGGAAGTTTGTCGTTTTCCTTTCAGCATTAAAAATCTTACAAATTTCTTTAGAGAAATTCACTTCGTAAATTCAGTTCCATTCATTGTTCGCGTTAAAAATCATCTCATCAAATTGTAGTTTTGTCCTAGCTTGAAATAGATGTTCTTTCGTAATATATGTTCTAAATGGAATAAATAGTCTATACTACTTTAGAAGATTAAATATAACAGCATTTTTTCATAAATGTAACAACAGTAATTATAGTGTAGAATATTTTGTTCCAATAGGAATAGATATTACGAGGTTGTTTGTAACAGTTCTATATAGGCGGAACATATATCATTTGACAATATTATAAAAAAAATATCAGAATAGTGGGTTTTTTTGTTATCATAAAAGTTTTTCTTATACAAAATGTATAGAGGTAGATCATAAAAGTAAATTGTTCTTTCACTTAAAAATCTTAATAAGAAAGAGACTTGATCTTATCAATTTGCCTAGCTAGTTAATCCAATGAATGCAGCGATTAAAAACGTATTGGGAAAAATGTATCTCTTGTTTAAATCGACATCATTTTTGTACACATATTTAAATTCGTCATTTTCAAATTTATTATTAATTTTACCTTTCAGTACTAATATTTTTTGTTCAAAACTTCAAAATGAGGTTCATTCTAGTTTTCCGCACCGTAATCATCTCAAATAAGGGAGACCGCTTTTCATTTAGGCGTTGGTTTTTTGTTGTTTTTTTTGGAGGGGGAGGGGGAGATGATCAAAATTTTAGTTTAAGTCTAGTGTTTTATTGAACTTTCAAAAATTTGAAAATTAGTTTTGAATAAAAAATATTAGTACTGAAAGGTAAGATTATTAATAACTTTGAAAATGACTAATTTAAATATGTGTACAAAAAATATGTCGAAGTTATACTAAATTTGTCTTGGCTACAATAATTTCAAGTATAGTAACAAACATAAAACTGCATCAAATGGTGCCAATTAGTTGGAAGAAAGATTTGTCTTTCCAAATACAACTTTTACGTATTAACCGTAATCGTAATGATGCAATGGGAACAATATTAACTGTTATAAAGAGCTATCCTGACAGCGCGTCACCTCTTTAATGGCTACCGTTCATCACCCGTTTAAATGAAGACGCATAATGCAGACTGTGACAATTTTGGCGAAGTGAAAATCTTACTGTCACAAGGTCTTTGTAGTTTAAATCAATGTAAAAACCTATTAGTAAGGTTATGATGAGATTGAGAAACATTGTCCTATGACACTATTTCATCAATATCAGGAAGCGATTGATTTTTATTATTTAACATTTTTATCTATTTGATTTGGGGGAGGGGGTAAAGGAGTTAGAGCGGCATAGTGCAAATATTCCTTAGTATTTGTTTTAGATAATTAATTTTGAAATTGTGAACACACTGTAATTCTTTTACATTTGAAACAAGTACTGTTTGCATTTGCTATCGGGCCGTTTTATTTTGTTTTGCCTCATGTACCTTCTGATGAAAAGACAGTGAGAAGAATATGATGAACTAAGTACACTAAGGTTATAAAATTTAATAACAAAAATATTTTTCACAACTGTTTTACAAAAAACTTGGCTGTTTTGTTGTCGCCTGTATTCGTGAAAACAATTTCGTCGTTAACTTTATATTCATCATATCTAACTGTGTACACATTTTCAAAATCAAATTTCTCAAAGATTTTCTGTGATATTTCAGAAGTACATTCACCCACAATACATACTGGAGTAAATCCTAATTCTTTACAAAATGCAAGTGAAGCCTGCATTAATTTGGATGCTATTCCACGTCCCCGGTATTTTTTATGAATTGCCAAAGCTAGAAAATGCATTGCTCTTGTCACACCAAAATGCTGAAATACGTCCCTTTCTCTCCATTTATGACCAAGAAATGTTCTGACTTTTTTCAGTTTTTCATTTTTAATCTGCTGTATTCCCGTGTCGTCTGCTTTGTCGTTTGCTTCGTTTAATGTGTCTAGAAACATTGTCCTACATCCAATGATTTCTCCCGAGGTGTTCGACACCAACAAAATGGACAAGTTATCTTTCACATGGGATGCAAATCTTCTAGTCACTTCCTCGTCTATTTGTAGTCCTAACGATTTCCATAGAGGTTCATCTGGCCAAAAATTTTCTTTCAAAAACAAAATAAGACTGTCAGTGAGTTCGTCTGAGGATAATTCTAAATGGGCATCTTCAAAATTCAATGATTTGTCGATTCTCCTTAAAACCTTTAAGTAAAAATAACTATTATTAATTTACAGTATTGGTTGTATTCATCGTACAATGTGGTGTTTGAAAGGGACAAAAACTGGATTAACAATTATATGTAGTCAGCCGCAGAGAAACCCGTGGGTTGATTGTACGCGAGCACGCTTCTGAACATTATGATAAATTCGATACCCAAAGTAATAGACGAACAGGCTGTCAGCAGTGACACAATGTCTAATTCTATTCTAAATGCTTTTATATCCGACTAGAAATTTGACCCGTCCGCGACGAAATACTGAAGATTTTTTTGCGTCGACTTAGGGCGAAAATTTAAGTTATTTAGAAAGATGTTAAAATCTACACCTACATCACATGGGTACAGGAATTTGTATATATTGATCTACAAAATAAAAAGGCTCATAAAAAGGTCATGTCTAATGAACTGTTATAGGAGTTCAGGAGACAAATCATTTTACCAACATGACCAAACATATAGGAAAATTACTTCAAATTGACAAAGTACAACAACTGATACTGAATTCTGTGAAAATTCGACAAAATCAAAATTGATTTTCAACATGCACAGTTACGTTAAACTATACAACAATATTAAAAGGTTCACGATCTACCTTGTAAACTAAAAGGGTTTTTACAAAACTCATTTTACCTTCACGGAAATCACCCTAAAACTGACAACAGTTCAAAAAATTGGGAAAAAGAAACGTAGTATTATAAGTAGAGGACGGACGGACAGACGGACGGACTGACAAGAGTAAATTAAATTGCCCTACGTTTCTTCGCGGGAAACAGTATAGGAGTGCAATGAACAGACATGATCCATCGTTTTATGTTTTGCATCATCAACAATTTACAATTAGCTGACCTCTGTAATTTTTTTTTTAATTGCTAGAATTCAAGTTTTGTTTACATATTAAATAGTGATAATACATTCAAATCAAGTTATTATTATCATTTGGGTGACACGATAGCAAAAACGGTAGATTTTATGGCAATCTTGAGCACAGGTCCTGTTATTGTATACATCTGTCACAGTGATAGTCGTAGCCTGTGCAGTATAGACATATAAAATGTGTATGTATTAAAAATCTTTAAATAGTTCTAAAATAAACGAATTGAAATTTAAAAATCAAACAAAGGAACTTTTAAAACTAACCTCCTCAAGTTCTCGTCTTGGACGAAGATTATCATTATTATCAGCCATTATTTCACCGACCGGGTTGTCCGTTCATACACAAATCTGACATCCACTATTTATTGACATGATTGATAAATATCAAATAATATGCTAAGCAGTTCTTTACATCTATTTATAGCAGTAACCGTCATGAAAGAAAAGTAATACGTGAACCCTCTAAGAGTGGCTGAAGACGTGATGAAAAGAATACAATACCAGATTATAAGTTATCCACTTATTTTGGCTTTTTCATTTTATTTAGCAGATTACAAAAACAAAATCAAAATAATCTTGATATCTCTTTTAACTGAAATCATTTTCCATCGCCACAGGCACTGTACATAGATCTGAACTTTTGTAATATATAATGTGCGCGAGAATGTGCGATTATTCAAACTGTACTAGCATAGTTAGTAATTTGGACAATTGAAAGAAATGTATTGTGAGGTGATGCACTTTTTTCAATGCATCTTCGTTAATTATTTTTAAAAAAAATGTTTTCCTATTACCAGTGTTTCCGAGAAACAAAATTCAAAAGATGAAAAAAGATCATAGAAAAAATTGAGAAATGAAAAATTTTCTCAATATGGTGAATGCTTTCTCTAGCTGTGTCCTTGAAATATGCAAAGTCTGTTTGTTGCGACAGACACTAGACTATCTCAAAATTCTATCTATGTTCTCAGCTATATTTATATTTTCTGTTTTTTTTAATTATTATTATTATATCTGCACAAAAGATGAGACATCTTAATTGAATTTTGAAGATTTCCATGCGTTTTAAAGTAAACAAAATATCACATATCAAATAGCGCAAAAAACTTTCTATTTCAGTCTGTTACGGAGCTATCAAAATGAGGTTAAAGGCAGCAGACATATATATGAGATGAAAACCTGAGTGAAAACCATATCTGTCCAACATATCATGCTTCAGTCACTGCAGGATTATAATACTTGGTTATAACAAGAGTGCACACGCTGAAATGTCTCGCCTTCTAAACTAATCATTGATATTATGTTGATAGTCCTAAGTATAAAGCTAAGCTTTATAACAACTGTCACATAAACTTAACATTAACCAAGATAAATAAACAAAGACCAATGAACCTTGAAAATGAGGTCAAGGTCAGATGAACCATGTCAGGCAGACATGTACAGCTAACAATGCTTCTATACTACATATATAGTTGACCTATTACTTATAGTTTAAGAAAAATAGACCAAAACACAAAAACTTAACACTGTGCAATGAACCGTGAAAATGAGGTCACGGTCAAATAAAACCTGCGTGACTGACATAAAGATCATAAAATATTTCCATACACCAAATATAGTTGACCTATGGCATATAGTATTAGATAAAAAAGACCAAAACTCAAAAACTTAACTTTGACCACTGAACCATGAAAATGAGGTCAAGGTCACATGACATCTGCCCGCTAGACATGTACACCTTACAATCATTCCATACAACAAATATAGTAGACCTATTGCATATAGCATGAGAACAACAGACCAAAACACAAAAATTTAACTATAACCACTGAACCATGAAAATGAGGTCAAGGTCAGATGACACCTGTCAGTTGGACATGTACACCTTACAGTCCTTCCATACACCGAATATACTAGCCCTATTGCTTATAGTATCTGAGATATGGACTTGACCACCAAAACTTAACCTTGTTCACTGATCCATGAAATGAGGTCGAGGTCAAGTGAAAACTGTCTGACAAAAGTTGCAGGCTCGACAATAAAACTGTCAGGATCTTGTGGTATAATTTGGAGAGAAAAAAATCCAAGAGTCCCTAAAAGTCAATTATTTACCAAAATTATCAATCATTTCAACAGTAAAGTTGGTATCATATATTGGTCCAATATAACCAGAGGCGTCACAGCCACAGATTTGTTACTTTTGAGTTGCTTGTCCTCCTTATTTGACTTTTCGGTGATGAAAAATTGATGCAACACTTTGAAACAAGGCTGCTTATTCTTTTGGAGCATCAGGTTTAACCCATGTTTAATAACATTAATAGTACTAATTATACTGCACTAGATGCACATTTCAACCAGTAACGTCTCGTCAGTGAAGTTAGTGGCTAAAAGATTTGAAAATTCAAAACCTTATACAAACTTTGAAAAGCTGATATCATAAAACAGGACCAAAAAGTGTAGCCAAACCTGTAAATGGAACCAGAGCTACACATTTCAAGTGAAGTAAAAGATGAATGAAATGTACTTCAAAGTACAGCCACCAGTAAATTATTTCAAGACGGCATCTTTTCATATCAGCTGGTTAACTTTGTGTTGTTTTCTGTAACTGCTTATTATTTCAGCTGACCTGCCCAGAAGTTCCATGTGAGCTGTTGTTGTTACAGTGAGTCTGTTGTCTGTAAACTTTTCTTTAAAAATCTTCTATTAGTAATTTGTTCTTAAGCAGCTAAAAGGATGTAAACCAGTTAGTCTGCTCTATATATAGGATGTCTTTTATGAAGTATGTTATTTTTCTTTCATCTTGATCAATCAACATCCATGGCCAGTAGCCAAAAAAAAAGAACATAGGTGTCAAACTGCAGTATTTTGGCCAATATTTCAAAAACTATAGCAATTAGAGGAAACTAACATGGAAAAGGTGGTCAGCACAAGCTATATTATTCTGAAAATAAGAGAAATTTTCTGTAGACCCGTTTTGGAGTTATTGCCCCTGTAATATTGATTCTTTTTTTGGGGGGGCATATCATGGCTATTGTTTCAAAACCTATAGGAGCTAGGTTAAAAGAGTAAATTGCAAATGATCAACCTGGCAAGTTGCTAATAAGTCGGAATTATTAGTTATGTTGTGTGTTATAAGCTGGAATCTAATCATCATGTGGAATCAACTTGTCGGAATGACGAAGAAATAAT